>NC_091992.1:51024568-51279568 GCF_044704955.1 Pristiophorus japonicus | reverse complement strand
CCCAGGGAGGCCGGAATTTCAGGGCCAATGTGTTCTCATCTGGCCTTAACTACCATGGCCTAGAATTTGCGGTTGGGATGATGGTGAACTGGCAATGTTCCCCGCCATTCCGCCTTTGAAACTGACTGCAACTTCGGGATTTGGCGCAGGTGGGAATCCGGAAGGTGCAGTCAGTCATTGAAAGCTCCAATACTGGCTACAAGGTGCCCCCTCCCCCCCCCTCGCCTGACCCACTCCCCCGACCCCACCCCTGCCCCCACACACACACCCTCGCCCCCACAGAGCCAGAAATCAGTGAAATCACCCAAATCAGGGAAACTGACAAAACGTCAGTCTCCCACAGTAATTATGCCGTTAAACTCCCAACGAAAAGTTAGACCCAAACAGATTAGATGTAACTGAGGATTTAACAGACTATTGACTGCTGAGTAAAGGTTCAAAGGGCCTGAAAAACTAATTTTAATTTTGTGCAGTGTGAAATTTGTCCATTTTAATAAAAAATTTAATTTTAAAAGTTTATCAATCTTTATTTCAGGTTTGCCTTTTTTCCCCATGTGTTAGCCCCAATCTTTACTTTGTTCTCTCTGACATTCTTTTTTAAAGTTCTGCATTTTGATTGGCTGCTTGGAAAGCCTGTTGATGTCACAGCAGCTCGCACAGGGGGGATCCCACTACAGTTCGTTGATTTGAATTGGAGGTTGAGAAACCCGAAGTTCTCGACACAGGGATGGTGAGATCCTTGTGCGAAGTGCACTTCGGGGCCAGCGGTGAAGGATTCACTTTGCCGCTGACCACAGATTCCGTGCCAATGTACTTGGCCCACACCACACCCACCTTGCCGGAATTTTGGTCAGCGGCGAAGTGAGTCGTTCACTGCTGGCCCCGATACAAGGTCTCCCTTTCGCAAAAGCACAGTCAGCAAAATCCAAAATAATTTCAGGCAGATCCCCTTTCCTGGGTCTCATTAGGGCTCACCTTTTGCATCTGGAAATTCCCAGAAATCTCTGATAGATTTCGAACTTTTCTCAAGCTATCCGTTCACTTCTCTGCAGTTGCCGCATTTCTGTAGCTGCTACAGTGGTCTGGATCCCTAAAAGCACTGTGACTGTTGATGCTGTGTGCGGCAAATAAATTCTGGTTCAGGCCAGTTGAGATTACAATGGTTTCTTCCTTTTTCTTGTCAATTTCTGCCCTGTTCCTCATGGGCACTGATGAATTGCTCCTATTCAGTCAGGTGTCGGTGGTTAGAAGATAGGCGGCTCTCTGTACCGTGCATCTTCATTTTATTTTGCACCTCTTGCTTTTGGGCATGTTTCTCTGTGAAGGAGTAGATTTGGAAGAGAGGATGAAAGGGAATTCAATTGATAAACCTGGATAAATCAGTCTCCATCAGTTTAACGATTTTTTTCTTTTGTTGCGCATTTGCCTTCATCTGTTGAAGAATTTTATAACAACACGGGACGAAAAACAGGACTGGCTCTGAATAGCGTCTACTCCTCCATCAATGAAACTCTAAATCTTCAGGCCAAAAATGGACAACCTGTCCCAAAACAGATCATCATTATAATCACTAATGGTAAGTCTCAACGCGGTGTGGGAGTGCTTTAATGAGGGGCGGGGAATGGGATTGAGTTGGTGGGATTGGGCAAGGCAGGAGTGAGATCTTGGTCTGCATTCAAATTTCATCAAAAAAACTCATCAAGCTCAATAATTGATGACCCCCCTCAGTCCCTCATCACACACACACATGAGCAAATTAAACCAATAGGCCTTCATTTCAAAAACAAAGTCTGGCAGCCAGTTTACCTCTTAGAAAGGTCTGGACAACCTGCTGCAAAACTGGACTGCCTGGGTATTCATTAAAGCAACGTTATCTGCCTCTGCACATGCTCTGTTTGTTGAGGGGGTAAGTGTTAAAAACTAAAAAGTTAGCTGCCCACTTCAGTTGCTCAAGAAATAGTTATGTTTCACTCTGTCGTCCTGAGCTTTTCAGATGTGACGTTAAACCGAGGCCCCGTCTGCTCTCGGGTGGGCGTAAAAGATCCCATGGCACTATTATGAAGAAGAGCAGTGGAGTTATCCCTGGTGTCTCAGACAATATTAATCCCTCAACCACCATCACGAAAACAGAATATCTGGTCAGCTTTTCATTGCTGTTTATGGGAATCTGCTGTCGCGTCTCTTACATTACAACAGCGATTGCACTTCAAGAGTTCCTTAGCTGTAAAGCGCTTTTGAACATCCTGTGAAAACGCGAGTCTGTCTTTTTTTTCCTCTCATTTTTCTTCAATTATTCCTGCTATTTCATAGTTGCTTTCCATTCAGCTGCTTCCCCACCTCCCCCTTGCCCATCAGGCGCTCCAGCCTTGCACCTCTGTCACTTTCTATTTTCTCCCCCATCTCCCTCCTTGTCCTCTCTGGGCTCATCTTGTCCAAAACCCACCTCTTGCTCCCTTGACCCCATTCCCATTAAACCACTGACCATGACCGCGCAGCTGTCTGGAGTTCCCGCGCAGCCAGCTGATCGGCTTTTAGATGGAACAACCGTGCACGGGGGGGGGGGGAGTTTTCAATGGGCTGCGCAGCCCAACAAAATAATTATAGGGAAAACTGCTGACCTTCCCTTCCTGGCTCCCATGTTGGCTGACATTGTAAATGGTTCCTTCTCCTCGGGAAGTTTCCTCCTCCCTGTCGACCAAGCTATCTTTGCAAACTACCACCCCATCTCCAACTTCCCTTTCCTTCATTCCCCACTCCCCCAGCCACTGTCTCAGGCTGAACCAGACTGTTTGCTACCTTGAGCTGAGCTTCCAATCCCATATCCTCCATTCACAAAGACCTTGTGCTTCCATCTCTGTAATCTCACTCGTCTCCACCCCTACCTCAGCTCGTTTGCTGCTAAAACCCTCACCTGTACATTTATTACCTCCAGAATCGACAGTTCCAATGCTCTGCTGGCCAGCCTCCCATTCTCTACCTCCGTAAACTTCAGCGCATCCCCTCCCTACTTCTGTAAACTCCTACAGACACCCCTTCCACCAACCCCCCCCACCCCCTCAAACCTTCCATTCCTCTGACTCTGGCATCTTGTACACTTCCCTTGCCCTCACAATACCATAAGCAGCTGTTCCTTCAGCTGCCTAGCCACAATATGGATTTCCCTCCCTAAACCGTGCCCCCTCTCTCCATCTCCCTCTCAAGTACCTCCTTAAAAAAAACATATATTTGAGCAAGTATTTGGTCACCCCTTTTAATATTTATTCATTACACCACTGTGAAGGTCTTTGGAACCTGTTGTCTACATTAAAGTTGCGAAATAATGCGAGCTATTGTTATTGCTGCTTTTAACTTTATTTTCTTTCGTGTACTTGCTTTCACTTTTTCTCTTCCAATCTTGAATGTATTCCTCCTTCATTATGTGCACAGCTAAACGTTGCCATGTCAGCACATGGGCTTTTTGTCATGAAAATTGTTTCGCTCGGAGAGTAATTCTCTGCTGTGACAGCACTCAAGCTTATTTTCTTTTCTTTCAATAGGACACCACCACGGAGCGCAGGCACCTTTTACTGCCACAAAGAAAATTTTGAATCTACTCTCACACTTGCCAAACCATCTAGGTAATCCGTCTAACTCTCTGCATAGTATGCTCGACCTGTGGGGCCCACAAAACCACCTCTATCAAAACAAACAGCATCGGGGCCGACTTGAGGTGGCAGCCTCAAAATGGGGTCGGTAGACTTACCGCCTCATTACCGCCGACACTCTGCTCACTGTCACTGTTACAGGGGGCTTACCACCAGGCGGCGGGGACACCCGCCCGTTTCAGGAAGTCGCTCACTTTTAATACGCAAATCAGAGTCCCATGATGCCCAGTGATGGCAACGCTCGCAAATTCATCACGGGACATGCGATTTTATAATGAAAATTTAACCCATCTCGCGATTCAACTAAAAGCTCAGAGAATGACTCAGCGGTGCTGGGCGAGAGTTGAGCAGCATGGTAGTACACTGAAATAAAATCATCAAATGCCGGAAATACTCAGCGGGCCAAGCAGCATCTGTGGAGAGAGAAACAGTGTTTCAGCTCGATGACCGTTCGCAGAACTGGTAAAAGTTAGAGATGTAACAGGTTTTTAAGCAAATGTAGGGGCAGGGAAAGGGGTGGGGGGCGGGGGTGGGAGAGGACAGAACAAAAGGGAAGGTCTGCGATAGGATGGAAGGCAGGAGAGATTAGAGACAAAAGGTATGATGCTGCAATGCAAAAGGAGATGGTAATGGGACAAGTTAAGAAACAAAAGATGAGTCGAGATAGGGTGTAAATGGAAAAATTATCAACAGCTGCCATGGGAAAGAGGGAAAAAAACAGAAAAAAAAATAATGACATAAAAATAGGGCCAGGGATTACAGTCTGAAATTGTTGAACTCGATGTTGAGTTTTTAATTTCAGATTTCCAGCATCCGCAGTATTTTTCCTTTGTACGGCAGTACTCTGATTGGTCAATGCATTGCAGTACTCTGATTGGTCAGTGCGTGGCAGTACTCTGACTGGTCAATATGTGGCGGTACTCTGATTAGTCAGTGTGCGGCAGTACTCTGGTCAGTGTGTGGCAGTACTCTGATTGGTCAGTGTGTGGCAGTACTCTGATTGGTCATTGTGTGGCAGTACTCTGGTCAGTGTGTGGCAGTACTCTGGTCAGTGTGTGGCAGTACTCTGGTCAGTGTGTGGCAGTACTCTGGTCAGTGTGTGGCAGTACTCTGGTCATTGTGTGGCAGTACTCTGGTCAGTGTGTGGCAGTACTCTGGTCAATGTGTGGCAGTACTCTGACTGGTCAATGTGTGGCGGTACTCTGATTGGTTAGTGTGTGGCAGCACCGCTCAGCTTTGGCCACAGAGATTGGAACGCTCCCCATGGAGTGATGAAGCGAAAGATGATAGATGGACTGTTGATGGGAAAGATCAGACTTGCCTGGCGTGCTTAAGTTAGTGCTGCCCATTGTAACAGGTAGAGCTGCTTCGTGATTGCAATCCACCTCATCAAACGGTCCGCCACTAGGTTCAGCCCCTTGACCGCGCTCATTGGCTACTTTGCAAGCAGCTCCTCTGAGTCCTTAAAAGTGATTGGCTGGTTTTGCAATCAGTCATATAAACCGATCATCGTGGTCACTGCTTCCATGGTAAAGGAAGTGTTGCGGGGTGGGAGCAGTCGGTTAGATTCGGGTTTTGCACA
This sequence comes from Pristiophorus japonicus, assembly GCF_044704955.1. Taxonomy (NCBI): domain Eukaryota; kingdom Metazoa; phylum Chordata; class Chondrichthyes; family Pristiophoridae; genus Pristiophorus; species Pristiophorus japonicus. The sequence continues at coordinate 51,274,342 of NC_091992.1, read as the reverse complement.
AACAAACTAAATTAGAGACGTCACTGAGGGATGTGTGCTTTTGTAAATATTATTTATATCGTGAAAGCAATTGTACTTGTTTTCAGCCAGTTGAATTCTTACGTGCCATATAGAGGGAAAATAATCTCTAACCAAGCATTGGCTTAGAATTTAAGAGATCTCAAGGATCCCTGGATACAAAGAAAACCCAGAATAGTAAAACCCTGAAAACCTTTAACAAAACTAGCCCATAGCTGCTAAAGTGCAAGTCAAGGGGGCCTCTTAAAAACTGAAGATCCTGCCCCTATTTGCCAATCATCTTGGAACGTACAATCCATGTGCTGCCCGTATCCCTCTCCTAAGGTACATCACCAACATGAATGTGGAAGGCTGTCCTTAATAGACAGGGTACAGCATTGGCAATTTTTGTTTTGAATACAATAATTTTACTGAAAAATCACTTGCCTGAAATGCAAGAGTACCCAAACATAGCAACGTGGTGATAATGGGTAGGATTTTAAAAAAGATTTTTTGTAAATCATTTTACAGATGCAGTAATATCGTTTTTGTAAAGAGCTGAGACCTGTTAGAGATATGATCCAGGTCTTTAGAATGCCAGAATACATGGGTGACATAGATGGAAAGAGGTTGTTTAACTATGCCTCCCCATCTTTGCTGAAGGCACTGACTCGATGAAGGACATTGAACAAGATCTTGTCCTCACCTTCCCGTAGGAGTCATTGGATAGAGATTAGGGGTGACAGCCCAAGCTGATCTTCCCCCTTCCTGGCTCAGAGGCACTGAGGCCAATTGCAGTGTCATACAATCACGCTGGTTAACTGACACATCGCACCAAATGGAATGTTGGCCTTTATTGCAAGGGGGATGGAGTATAAAAATAGGTAGTCCTTGTACAACTGTACAGGGCGTTGGTGAGATTACATCTGGAGTATTGCATACAGTTTGGGTCTCCTTATTTAAGGAGGGACATACTTGCATTGGAGGCAGTTCACACAAGGTTCACTGGGTTGATTCCTGAGATAAAGGGGTTGACTTCTGAAGAAAGGTTGAGCAGGTGGAGCCGATACTTATTGGAGTTTAGAAGAATGAGAGGTGATCTTATTGAAACATATAAGATACTGAGGGGGCTCGACAAGGTAGATGCAGAGAGAATGTTTCCACTCGTGGGGGAATCTAGAACTAGGCGGCATAGTTTAAGAATAAGGGGCTGCCCATTTAAAACTGAGATGAGGAGGAATATCTTCTCTCTGAGGATTGTAAATCCATGGAATTCTCTACCCCAGAGAGCTGTGGAAGCTGGGTTATTGAATATATTTAAGATGGAAATAGATAGAGTTTTGAACGATAAGGGAGTGAAGGATTATGGGGAGTGGGCACGGAGCTGAGCCCAAGATCAGATCAGCCATGATATTAAATGGCAGAACAGGCTTGAGGGGCCAATTGGCCTACTCCTGCTCCTATTTCTTATGTTTTTATATGATCTTCCTGTATGCCTTGGCTGCACACTAAAGGTGGTGAATTTACCATCCACACCACCAGGAACACCACACACTGTGTTATACTGTGCAACACGTGGAAATCAGGGTTGAATAGTTTGTTAAACGATTTTATTAAGTTATTTTCTCCTCATTCCCAAATGAGTCTCCCTATATTGCATGTGAGATGGAGATTCCCTTGAATAGCATCAGCGCACTTTGCTATTCATCCTCTCTAACTGCTTATTCCTCTCTCACTTTGCAGATATCTATGCGATCGGAATTGGGGAAATATTGAAAGACTATCTTGAAAGGTTGGTGCCTATGAAGGAAATAGTATCAGAAGGTCAACAGTATGCCTTCTATCTACCCAGCTACCATTATCTGGAGGAAGCACAAGAAATTCAGAGAGATCACGGTAAGTAGAGTTAATCTGCGTCGAACATAGTCATTGTAAACTTGTCCCAATCCATCCAGAATCCCCGTCATGGTCAATGGAGAAGGCACTGACAGCCATCTTGCCAAATATGCATTCTTTAAATGTGATCTGGATGAATTGCTGCTGAATCATTGCTGGAATTGCTTCTAGGCCACCAGGTAAATTGGTTGGCAAGGTGCTGTCAGAGGCCTCCATCTGGGAGGAGTTTTTAAGATACTTTTAGGTCCCATGACGGACCAGGCCATGGGCTCTTTGCTCAAGTGCATGTTGTGACCATTAACCAAACACTCCAAGACCCAGATATCCATGATATATATTCATGTCCGCATGAACAATTGCACAATAAGCAAGCAGTTAAAGAGGTCCACTTACAATCAAGACGTCTGAAGGGATTCAAGAGGCAACCAGTGCAAAAACCACTGCGGCCATGTGGGGGAATAAACCAAATTTTCCCTCCTCCCTTGCCTGGAATTATAATTTGGCTCCAAGCCAATCAGAGTATTTGCCATATTGACTTTCTCCGTTCTGAGGGGTCCGAATGTCCACATGTTCTGACCTACCTAACTCATCTGGGTCAATGGCCAAAACAGTGAGCCAGAAATAACACTAACTAACGGTGACCCTCTCACAGCCATGGCAGTTGAAACATAATGGACCGGATCTTGCTGGAGTCAGGCATTTCGTGGCTTACGGCATTAATTATTTTCCTGCTTCAGCTCGAAAGAAATTTGCGTCGTAACTTGCTGGAAATGCAAGCTCATATCAACGTTGCAAGGACAACGGGGCAATGGCAGTACGAATAGTCTATCTCCTTAACCAGTGAGATTTAAGGATTGAGAAAGAAACAGGAACGACAGAGAAGGAGGGCGAATTAAAGTGGTCAGATTAGAGTCAAATCAGATACAAAGAGAAATAAAGAGACAGAAAGAAAGATTGGATTAAGAGAGAGGGAGGAAAAAGGGACAGAAAGAAAGAGTAAGAAAAAAAAATTTAAACATTTTAATTAAATTTCTTTTAAATTTCGAACAATTTATGACATGCAGGGATGAGATTGAACACTTTAAATGTTTTTCCTTTCTGGGCCAGAGAGGTTGATTGGCATTGCATTAAAAATGATCATGTCTTTAAAAGGTTAGTTATGCTCTTAATTACCGGATTTATGCGGGTTTAATGGGAAATTAATGTGCATACCCGGCAAGTTCTTAAGAGTAACGGGGAGGCTAAGGGCAGAATTGTGTGAAGCAAATAGCAGCATGACGCAAATCGAACATCAATTTCTGGAGGTTCGCAACTCATATCTCTTAACCCCCTGAACTTGCTGGTCGATTTGCACATTAATAACCGTATGCGTCGTTCTCACACCAAGCAAGATCCGGCCCATCGATGACTCGCAGGTGTTGATCATACAATTCACTCCACGACAGGAGCAGAAATTCGCAGCCAGAAAATAAAAGGCAAATTGTTCTTGTACAAGATCTTCTGCAGGTCTTTCTACAGGCCACTCAGTCACAGGCTCCATATAAACTCCCAAGGAGAACCTCAGCAAAATTTCTCCCTACCACCGCAGTTAAATTAAAGCAAAGTTCCATGATACCCATCCACCTTGCATCCCACTTTGCACCAATTGCCTTCCTTGGCATGTTATTTCCATCATTCACACAGCTCAGGAGGCATCATAGCATTCAATCCCCTTTAGCAATGCTTACTCTTGTATTCCTATTCAGATATTCATCAAACTAATTTTTCTCTCCCAATTTTTTTCCCTCTCCTCTTCATTTTCTGCAAGTGTTGACACCTCAGTGAAGTACAGTGCCATGGGTACCAGCTACTGCCATGTCGACTGGTCAGTCTCATGTGAGACAATGAGTATCAGCAGGCGATTTGACAGCCGTGCCAGCACACTCTTCACCCTACATCTACACACATATACTTCCAGTACTGGACACTGGATTCCCATCAGGAGCTAGAACCTTTCTCTCTTCCTAACCTATAACTTTGAGGGCAATTGTACTTTCCCAGTGCATGCTTACAAAAAGGAATTTGAATTGGACCAATTCAGATCATTTGGATTCCAAATTCGGTTCATTGCTTCAATTAACTTCTGCCATTCTAGCAGCAGAACTCTACAACTAAACAGTGCCACTTCATTGGACCATGCTTTTATTCTTCTCAGATGACACAAAGTTTTCCGATTGTGGCGTCCGAGGAAATCTGATACAAAGACCCACTCCGAGAATATTTGGTGGTACTCATTCGAAAGAGTATGACTGGCCATGGCAAGTCGTTGTTAATTTACCAAACAAAGTAAGTTAACGGGCTGGATTTTGGGCTTTTTGGATTTCGGGGTGTTAATCATGGCAGGGTGTTAAAGTTAGCGCCTGAAAATAGTTGCGCCTTTGATTGCAAGGTTCGGCGAAAATGTACGTTGGAGGAATATTGGCATTAAGTCAGGCGTGCACAATGGACCTTGTGCGCCCGAGCCGAAACTTGCATCATTAAAGACGGCGGCCATTTTGCGCATGCGCACGGAAATGTTTTTTGTTTTCCAGGCACAAACGCTAATGCAGGGCGCGGCATCTTCCTGCGCTAAACCGCCCCACTTCTGCAGAGATGGAGGAGCAGGAAGGAAGGCAGCGTGCCAGGCACTTCTGTAATGAGGCGAGTGAGGCCTTAGTCCACGAAGTGGAGAGGAGGTGGTCCTCACTCCATCTTGCTGGGGGAGCCAAACCACTCCCACCTGTATTTAAGAGGCTGTGGAGGGACATAGTACAGGAGGTCTCTGCTGGAGACACTGTGCCCAGAACCGGCACACAATGTCAAAAAAAGTTCAACAACCTTACCGGATTCCTCAGGGTGAGTACCATTCACAGCTATGTATGCCTCCTTTCCTTCTTGAATCTCGGATACTGTGTGAAGTCTTTCATGCATATGCTCCTTCTCAAACATCTTGCTGTCTGTGAGGTGGGTTTCACAATGCATAAGAAAGTTGAAGGTTTACTTCTGCACCCATTGCCTTCTAATGATCGATGCACATAAACTCACTAATTTACATCCTTCCTCGCAATACACTCCCACTGCTGCTATGACTTTCAGAAAGATCACCTACAGCCCCTATGTTACATCCCTCGAACCTATTAACAATCGCTCACGAAGCTCAAGCAACCTCCAAACAGATTGAACGGAAGCCACTGGAACATTCACATAGTCTCACCTATTGTACTATGGTAGGCGTTGGGAGTCTTGTATCGAGCATATGGATGATGTGGCCCATCCATCAGAGCTGATCGAGCGTTGTCAATGCTTCAATGCTGGGGATGTTGACCTGCGCGAGAACACTGACGTTGGTGTGCCTATCCTGCATTTGCAGGATCTTCCTGAAGCAGCATTGATGGTACTTCTCCAGTGCTTTGATGTACCGGCTGTATATAGTCCATGTCTCAGAAGCATATATGAGGGCAGGTATCATAACTGCTCTGTAAACCATGAGCTTCGTGCCGGTTTAAGGTTCTAGTCTTCAAACACTCTATTTCTTAGGCAACCAAAGGCTGCGCTGGCACACTGGAGGCGGTGTTTGACCTCGTCATTGATGACTGCCCATGTTGACAGTAGGCGCGTGAGGTATGGAAAATGGTCCACGCTGTCCAAGGCCTCATCATGGATTTTGATAATCTGGGGGCAGTGCTGTGTGGCGGGGGCAGGTTGATAGAGCACCTTTGTTTTACGCATGTTTAGTGTAAGACCCATGCTCTCGTATGCTATGTTGAACGTGTTGACGATGGTTGGGAGTTCGTCCTCCGAGTGATTATTGTAATGCGATGCCTATGATGATGATGATGACTGTGGTAGGCATATGTGCACAACAGGAGAGAAACCCTTTCTGAACCCTTCCTATTTTCCTCTTTGCAGTCGAAGCACTCCCACAACAGGAGGGAGCAGCTGTGCACAGGCAGAGGGCTGACCCCAATACTGGAACTTACTGATGTTGAGGAATGGGTGTTAAGCTCTCATTGGAGTAGCAGCTCAGGTAGTTGACGGGGGCGATGCTGAGCCCCGTTCGGGTAGTGAGCGTATGTAAATGGATAGGGCAACTGAAGATACTACTTTGAGATGTATAATGAACATGTGCAATGCCACCTTCCTGATGTCAGCCTATCCCCTCCCCTGCTGCTAACCAGCCGAGGATCAGCCACAATCATGCCAGCCTTCCTGTGACGAATATGATATAATTGGGATTACGGAGACATGGTTCCAGGGTGACCAAGGCTGGGAACTCAACATTCAGGGGTATTCAACATTCAGGAAGGATAGACAGAAAGGAAAAGGAAGTGGGGTAGCGTTGCTGGTTAAAGAGGAAATTAACGCAATAGTAAGGAAGGACATTAGCTTGGATGATGTGAAATCGGTATGGGTGGAGCTGCGGAATACCAAAGACAGAAAACGCTAGTGGGAGTTGGGTACAGACTACCAAACAGTAGTAGTAAGGTTGGAGACAACATCAAACAAGAAATTAGGGATGCGTGCAATAAAGGTACAGCAGTTATCATAGGCGACTTTAATCTACATATAGATTGGGCTAACCAAACTGGTAGTAGTACGGTAGAACAGGATTTCCTGGAGTATATTAGGGATGGTTTTCTAGACCAATATGTCAAGGAACCAACGAGAGGGCTGGCCATCCTAGACTGGGTGATGTGTAATGAGAAAGGACTAATTAGCAATCTTGTTGTGCGAGGCCCCTTGGGGAAAAGTGACCATAATATGGTAAATTCTTTATTAAGATGGAGAGTGATACAGTTATTTCAGAGACTAGGGTCCTGAACTTAAGGAAAGGTAACTTCGATGGTATGAGACGTGAATTGGCTAGAATAGACTGGCGAGTGATACTTAAAGAGTTGACGGTGGATAGGCAATGGCAAACATTTAAATATCACATGGATGAACTTCAACAATTATACATCCCTGTCTGGAATAAAAATAAAACGGGGAAGGTGTCTTAACCGTGGCTAACAAGGGAAATTAAGGATAGTGTTAAATCCAAGGAAAAGGCATATAAATTGGTCTGAAAAAGCAGCAAACCTGAGGACTGGGAGAAATTTAGAATTCAGCAGAGGAGGACAAAGGGTTTAATTAGGAGTGGGAAAATAGAGGAAGCTTGCTGGGAACATAAAAACTGACTGCAAAAGCTTTTATAGATATGTGAAGAGAAAAAGATTAGTGAAGACAAACGTAGGTCCCTTGCAGTCAGAATCAGGTGAATTTATAATGGGGAACAAAGAAATGGCAGACCAATTCAACAAATACTTTGGTTCTGTCTTCACGAAGGAAGACACAAATAACCTTCCGGAAATACTAGGGGACCAAGGGTCTAGCGAGAAGGAGGAACTGAAGGAAATCCTTATTAGTCAGGAAATTGTGTTAGGGAAATTGATGGAATTGAAGGCCGATAAATCCCCAGGGCCTAATAGTCTGCATCCCAGAGTACTTAAGGAAGTAGCCCTAGAAATAGTGGATGCATTGGTGATTATTTTCCAACAGTCTATCGACTCTGGATCAGTTCCTATGGACTGGAGGGTAGCTAATGTAACACCACTTTTTTAAAAAGGAGGGAGAGAGAAAATGGGAAATTATAGACTGGTTAGCCTGACATCAGTAGTAGGGAAAATGTTGGAATCAATTATTAAAGATGAAATAGCAGCGCATTTGGAAAGCAGTGACAGGATCGGTCCAAGTCAGCATAGATTTATGAAAGGGAAATCATGCTTGACAAATGTTCTAGAATTTTTTGAGGATGTAACTAGTAGAGTGGACAAGGGAGAACCAATGGATGTGGTGTATTTGGACTTTCAAAAGGTTTTTGACAAGGTCCCACATAAGAGATTGGTGTGCACAATTAAAGCACATGGTATTGGGGGTAATGTATTGAAGTGGATAGAGAACTGGTTGGCAGACAGGAAGCAGAGAGTTGGGATAAATGGGTCCTTTTCAGAATGGCAGGCAGTGATTAGTGGAGTGCCGCGGGCTCAGTGCTGGGACCCCAGCTATTTACAATATACATCAATGATTTAGATGAAGGAATTGAGTGTAATGTCTCCAAGTTTGCAGATGACACTAAGCTGGGTGGCGGTGTGAGCTGTGAGGAGGATGCTAAGAGGCTGCAGGGTGACTTGGACAGGTTAGGTGAGTGGGCAAATGCATGGCAGATGCAATATAATGTGGATAAATGTGACGACGTTCACTTTGGTGGCAAAAACACGAAGGCAGAATATTATCTGAATGGCGGAAAATTAGGAAAAGGAGAGGTGCAACTAGACCTGGGTATCATGGTACATCAGTCATTAAAGGTTGGCATGCAGGTACAGCAGGCGGTGAAGAAGGCAAATGGCATGTTGGCCTTCATAGCTAGGGGATTTGAGTATAGGAGCAGGGAGATCTTACTGCAGTTGTACAGGGCCTTGGTGAGGCCTCACCTGGAATATTGTGTTCAGTTTTGGTCTCCTAATCTGAGGAAGGACGTTCTTGCTATTGAGGGAGTGCAGCAAAGTTTCACCAGACTGATTCCCGGGATGGCAGGACTGACATATGAGGAGAGACTGGATCGACTGGGCCTTTATTCACTGGAGTTCAGAAGAATGAAAGGGGATCTCATAGAAACATATAAAATTCTGACAGGACCGGACATATTTCTACGTGACGCATCGACATCTGTCCATGGCGGTGATGACGAAGCTGTGGACACAATCAACATCACTGAGCCGCAGTGCCCATCCGTTGCCCTGTCTCCACATTCCTCATAGAAACATAGAAAATAGGTGCAGGAGTAGGCCATTCGGCCCTTCGAACCTGCACCACCATTCAATAAGATCGTGGCTGATCATTCACCTCAGTATCCCTTTCCTGCTTTCTCTCCATACCCCTTGATCCCTTTAGTCATAAGGGCCATATCTAACTCCATCTTGAATATATCCAATGAACTGGCATCAACAACTCTCGGCGGTACGGAATTCCACAGGTTAACAACTCTCTGAGCGAAGAAGTTTCTCCTCATTTCAGTCCTAAATGGCTTACCCCTTATCCTTAGACTATGTCCCCTGGTTCTAGACTTCCCCAACATCAGGAACATTCTTCCTGCATCTAGTCCCGTCAGAATCTTGTGTGTTTCTATGAGATCCCCTCTCATCCTTCTAAACTCCAGTGAATATAGGCCCAGTCGTTCCAGTCTCTCCTCATATGTCAGTCCTGCCATCCCGGGAATCCGTCTGGTGAACCCTCGCTGCACTCCCTCAATAGCAAGAACGTCCTTCCTCAGCTTAGGAGACCAAAACTGAACACAATATTCCAGGTGAGGCCTCACTAAGGCCCTGTACAACTGCAGTAAGATCTCCCTGCCCCTATACTCAAGTCCCCTAGCTGTGAAAGCCAACATATCATTTGCCTTCTTCACCGCCTCCTGTACCTGCATGCCAACTTTCAATGACTGATGTACCATGACATCCAAGTCTCATTGCACCTCCCCTTTCCCTAATCTGCTACCATTCAGATAATATTCTGCCTTCATGTTTTTGCCACCAAAGTGGATAACCTCACATTTATCCACATTATACTGCATCTGCCATGCTTTTGCCCACTCACCTAACCTGTCCAAGTCATCCTGCAGCCTTTTAGCGTCCTCCTCACAGTGTCATCTGCAAACTTGGAGATATTACACTCAATTCCCTCATCCAAATCATTATCCCCACTACTGATGTCAGGCTAACCGGTCTATAATTACCCATTTTCTCTTTCCCTCCTTTCTTAAAAAGTGGTGTTACATTAGCTACCCTCCAGTCCATAGAAAATGATCCAGAGTCAGTAGACTATTGAAAAATGATCACCAATACATCCACTATTTCTCGGGCTACTTCCTTAAGTACACTTGGATGCAGACTATCAGGCCCCGGGGATTTATCGGCCTTCAATCCCATCAATTTCCCTAACACAATTTCACGTCTAATAAGGATTTCCTTCAGTTCCTTCTTCTCACTAGACCCTCGGTCCCCTAGTATTTCCGGAAGGTTATTGTGTCTTCCTTCGTGAAGACAGAACCAATGTATTTGTTTAACTGATTCACCATTTCTTTGTTCCCCATTATAAATTCACCTGAATGTGACTGCAAGGGACCTACATTTGTCTTCACTAATCTTTTTCTCTTCACATATCTATAGAAGCTTTTGCAGTCAGTTTTTATGTTTCCAGCAAGCTTCCTCTCATACTCTATTTTCCCACTCCTAATTAAACCCTTTGTCCTCCTCTGCTGTATTACAAAATTCTCCCAGTCCTCAGGTTTGCTGCTTTTTCTGTCCAATTTATATGCCTCTTCCTTGGATTTAACACTATCCTTAATTTCCCTTGTTAGCCACGGTTGAGTCACCTTCCCTGTTTTATTTTTACTCCAGACAGGGATGTACAATTGTTGAAGTTCATCCATGTGATCTTTAAATGTTTGCCATTGCCTATCCACCGTCAACCTTTTAAGTATCACTCGCCAGTCTATTCTAGCCAATTCACGTCTCATACCATCGAAGTTTCCTTTCTTTAAGTTCAGGACCCGAGTTTCTGAATTAACTGTGTCACTCTCCATCTTAATAAAGAATTCTACCATATTATGGTCACTCTTCCCCAAGGGGCCACGGACAAAAAGATTGTTAATTAGTCCTTTCTCATTATACATCTCCCAGTCTAGGATGGCCAGCCCTCTAGTTGATTCCTCGAGATCTGTCCGAAATGGCTTACCCCTTATCCTTAGACTGTGTCCCCCAGATCTGGACTTCCTCAACATCGGGAACATTCTTCCTGCATCTAACCTGTCCAGTCCCGTCAGTATTTTATACGTTTCTATGAGATCCCCTCTCATCTGGTGGCAATGAGATTTTTGAGGGGTTTGAGTCTTCGGAGGCTCCTGGCCCCAGTTGCCTACAGCAACGGGCAGCGAAAGGGCAATCTTGCAGGCCAGCTCTCCGGAGGATGAGTCGGCAAAGTCGGTCTGCTCAACGACAGGCAGTCATCGAACTGGACCTGGTGGAAATGTCCAGGGAAACCCCAGGAATGCACCGTGAGCTTATGGATGCATTGGGATGGATCCCAGAGAGCATCGACAAGCTCACTGTGACTGTTGTGGAGGCAGCGCCACTGACTGTCAATGCGACTGCAGCGAGACCATCACTGCCCCCACACACACACAGGCTGGTGGCCTTCAGCAGTGACAGTGGCGTTCCAGAGTGTGTTGCGTGTGCACCTTGATCACATCGCAGCCTCGAGCGCACCGCAAGCACAAGCTATACTTCAACTTGGTGATGACTGGTGCCATCCTCTCTGCGTTCCCCACTGTCCAACGGGGAAGGGACAGTGCCGAAGCAGACCAGCAAGTTGTCGAGACACATCGTGCCCCCGGATACTGAGGCTCCACCCCATTGGAGAGTCAGTGGCTCCCAGGAAATGGAAGGTGCTGTCCTTCCTCAGGATGACAGCATTCCGGCTCCCACCACTGACTCGCCAACCTTGCACCATACACGGTTGACACTCCAGCCACGGTTGACAGCTTCCACTGATGATGCCCTGGACCAGGTCAAGAGCTGGTCCAGGGCATTCTCAGACACCATCTGTATTGTCTGCCCCACAACATAGCAGCCCTCTAGCAGCCTTGCTGTAGGCACTGAGGCCTCATTGAGGAGGAGCAGTTGGCGTGGGAGGAGGCTGATGGGAAGTGGGGGGAACTGTGACTAAGAGCCATTGAGGGCTGGCACAAGGTTGAGCTAATGCTTTTGTGTTGAATTGTTCACTTTGTAAATAGTTGTATGATAAGAAATGGATTTTTTTGCATTGACTTTCTGCAGGAAGCAGTTTTGTGTTTAGTCAATTTTGGTTTAATCAATGTATCATTTTGGGTTGTTGGGATGGGGGCGGGGTGGGGGTTGGAAGGGTCATTGTTCGTTATTAATGTTTATAAAAATGTTTCTTGGATCTTTGCCATTGGTGTCTTGTGTCTCATTGCAGAATTCAGTGTAGATGAGCCATCAGTCGCAGGTCAATGCAGTAACCCCACCTTTTCCATTCAAGCAAACCGGTCAGTGATGAGCTGGCAACGTAAGGCTCTTGCTGCGGCCATCTCCACGCTGCCTCCTCTGTGGCTGTGGTGGATCCGCAAAGGGTTCCTCGCCAGGCTCATCCTCCTCCTTCTGAAGTGGTCCTGCAATCCCCACTGGCAATGCCTGGCCCCTCATGATGGCTAAGTTGTGTAGCATGCAGCACACCAGAATGGATTTGGAGACCTGTTGCGGGGAGTATTGAAGGCTGCCTCCAGAGCGGTCCAGGCATCAGAAGTGCTCCTTGAGCACGCCAATTGTCTGTTCGATGATGTTGTGGGTGGCTGCATGGCTGTCATTGTAGCGCTGCTCGGCTTCTATGGCAGGGTTACGGAGGGTGGCCAAGCTGTAACCTTTGTCCCCGATCAGCCAGCCCTGCCTTTGTCTTTGTCGCTGAAGCATTCGTAAAACACTGCTCTCACATAAGATGAAAGTATCATGTGCGCTCCCTGGATAGCGGGCATTCACTGCGAGGATGCGCTGCGTGTGGTCGCAGACCAGCTGTACATGTAGGAAGTGATATCCCTTTCAGTTTCTGAAGACCTCTGTGTTGTCTAATGGTACTTGCAAGGTGACGTGTGTGCAGTCAATGGCTCCATGAACCTTGAGGCTGCCTACAATTCTTCCAAACCCTAAAGCCCTTGCATTCTGGCAGTGCCTGCTCATTGGGAACGTTATGAAGACCATTCTGCAAACGTACAGTGCCCTTGTAACCTGGCGAATGTGCAGTGTGCTGAGAGATGCTGCATATGTCCCCTGCTGCTGCCTGGAAGGAGCCGGAGGCATAGAAGGCCATCGCTACAGTCACCTTCACCGCGATGGGCATCGCAGTCCTGTTGGTGCTGATAGGATGTAGGAGCTGGCATATCTCTGTATTATCTCTTATTTTCGGAAGTACAGCCTTCTAACACACTGCGCCTCAGAGAGCTGGAGGTATGAGCGATGTTCCCTGTAAACTTGTGGGGGTAAGGCCTCCTCCCTAATACGTCTGCGACCTCTTCGAATCTGTGACCCAACATGGCCAAGAACCCTTCTTCCAGCTTGAAGCCACCTGCCAATAGCAACTAGCATGATACGCTGGCGAACTAGCATTGCCCCCATTGAAACCTCTCACTGACCTTGTAAGCAAAGTGTCATGGCACATAAAAGTGCCCTTTGCAACTCGGAACCTCACGCAGTGCTCTGCGCGCAACCGTAGCAGTCACTGACAACTGTGACATACGATCCTCCAGCCTCCGTTTAATAGTGCCGCCAGTAGCGCCTGCTGCACCCTGACACCGCCTGTTTTTTTCAGGCGCTAAATGAGGCGTTAAGGACGAAAGTTCCATCCAAGGCACTAACGCAGCCTTGCACGACGACTGACGTCATAATCACGCTGAAAACGGAGGGTGGGCGGTCAGTTTTTGCATCGGCACAAACCAATAACTGAATCTTCCGGTCGGGCGCTATATCCTGGACACCTGGCATAACGCCCCAAAACAGCATTTAACACCCTGCCGGGGCACTAACCAATGCACAAATGAGCCGAAAATCCAGCCCGTTAACATCTTTTAAAGCTCCCATTAACAGAACTTGAAACGGGTTGCAAAATATGTCTATACGGCATAGCAGCATCCATCTGCATTCCATCAGTGCTTCTCATTTTACCTTTCATTCATTAATGATTTCTCCTCCTAACCCCATTCAGCAGTGCTTCCTCTTCCAGCTCCCATCCATCAGTGTTTGTACCTCCAACGCCACCTATCAGTGTTACTCCTTTTAACTCCCACAATCACTGTCTCAATCTGCTATCTGAGTTTCACTTTCTAACCCCACCTATCTTGCCATTCCCAATTGGATTCCAGCAGTTATCCTTCAAATTCCAAGCTATCATTATTTCTCTCCTTTTCTTTTCTCCCGGTGACCTCTGTGCCTTCATGCACCTGTTCCTTTCTGAACGGCTTCTCAATCGTACCAAAATATCTTGTTTCTTAGCCAGGATTTGTTTGATGATAGAAAACTCAATTTAGTTGAGCTTAAATTAAGTCCGACTTACTGAGTGGTGAGACCCCCTCAGAACAATTTTCTCAGAATAATGGGGCCTCTCTGGGAGCAGCTGGGTTCAGATCAAGAGACCAAAGAGTCAGCCAATTAATGTCACGCTGTTGAAGGTGAGGGAGATCCTGAAAATGTGCTACTTTCCTTCTTTTAAAAAAAAACTAGTGCCTTCATCAAGTACACCCCATATCAGTTATAGCACAGGCTAAGTTCAGGTGTGCTTCTACTTGAACTGACCAATTTGCCTGAACCAAATCTCGGAAGTGAAACCCTTAATATTCCAATGCGACATTTCCATTTACCAACCTTCGCTGACCTTTAGGAACATAGGAACAGGCATAGGTCATTCAGCCCCTCGAGCCTGGTCCACCATTCAGTTTGATCATGGCTGATCTGCACCTCAAATCCATTTAGCTGCTTTTGCTCCATAACACCCTTCTGACCTCCATTTTTATGTGTCTGACTAGGACTCAAACCTGAAAGTGAAAGAGCAGTGTTGTAACCATCTGCACTAAAAGGACGAGCATTTATATATTCACTTATCACATCTCTCAAAAAAGTCTCAAAGTGCTTCACGTACAAAGAATTACTTCAAAATGTTATGTAACCAAAAATAACAACCTTTTTGTGCATAGTAATATCCCACAAACAGCAAGGAGATTACTGACCAGTTAATCTCTTTCAGTTGGTCGTGGGGAAAAATGTGGCTCAGGACACCATGCTCTCCTTCAACTAGTGCCCTGGTATCCTCAACATTTGCTCAAAACAGGTTGATGGGACCTCAGTTTAATGTGCAAATGAAAGCACCTCTGACAATGTAGCACTCCTTCTGAACGGCACTGGCCAATCAGCCTGGATTTTATGTACAAGTCTTTTTTCCAATTGCTTTAATTTTCTGTAATTTCTCTGCACAGCAATTTTGTGGAGGTTCAATCATCTCAAAACGCTGGATTCTCACTGCTGCACATTGTGTGAACGACACTGTGGGAACGACGATTAGTTTAACTATATGGGCTGGTAAGAATCAGACCTTGTTTTTAAAGCTTTTTTGAATTCTTTGAGGAACAAGTTACTGTTGTCATTTTGGCTTGTTTGGTAGAACTCTCACCTCTGAATCCGTAGGTTAGGGGTTAGATTTGAGCAAACATAAGCATAGAAACATAGAAAATAGGTGCAGAAGTAGGCCATTCGGCCCTTCGAGCCTGCACCACCATTCAATAAGATCACGGCTGATCATTCACCTCAGTACCCCTTTCCTGCTTTCTCTCCATACCCCTTGATCCCTTTAGCTGTCAGGGCCACATCAAACTCCCTCTGGAATACATCTAACGAACTGGCATCAACTCTACGTAGAGAATTCCACAGGTTAACAACTCTCTGAGTGAAGAAGTTTCTCCTCATCTCGATCCTAAATGGCTTACCCCTTATCCTTAGACTGTGACCCCTGGTTCTGGACTTCCCCAACATCGGGAACATTCTTCCTGCATCTAATCTGTCCAGTCCCGTTAGAATTTTATATGTCTCTATGAGATCCCCTCTCATTCTTCTAAACTCCAGTGAATACAGGCCCAGTCGATCCAGTCTCTCCTCATATGTCAGTCCCACCATCCCGGGAATCAGTCTGGTGAACCTTTGCTGCACTCCCTCAATAGCAGGAACATCCTCAGATTAGGAGACCAAAACTGAACACAACATTCCAGATGAGGCCTCACCAAGGTTCTGTAGAGCTGCAGCAAGACCTCCCTGCTCCTATACTCATCCCCTAGCTATGAAGGCCAACATGCCATTTGCTGCCTTCACCACCTGTTATACCTGCATGCCAACCTTCAATGATTGATGGACCATGACACCCAGGTCTCGTTGCACCTCCCTTTTTCCTAATCTGCCATCATTCAGATAATATACTGCCTTCGTGTTTTTGCCACCAAAGTGGATAACCTCACATTTATCCACATTATACTACATCTGCCATGCATTTGCCCACTCACCTAACCTGTCCAAGTCACCCTGCAGCCTCTTAGCTTCCTCCTCACAGCTCACACCGCCACCCAGCTTAGTGTCATCTGCAAACTTGGAGATATTACACTCAATTCCTTCATCTAAATCACTGATGTATATTGTAAATAGCTGGAGTCCCAGCACTGAGCCCTGCGGCACCCCACTAGCCATTGCCTGCCATTCTGAGAAGGACCCGTTTATCATTACTCTCTGCTTCCTGTCTGCCAACCAATTCTCTATCCACGTCAATACATTACCCCCAATACCATGTGCTTTAATTTTGCACACTAATCTCTTGTGTAGGACCTTGTTAAAAGTCTTTTGAAAGTCCAAATACACCACATTGACTTGTTCTCCCTTGTACACCCTACTCAAAAAAATTCTAGAAGATTGGCCAAGCATGATTTCCCTTTCATAAATCCATGCTGACTTGGCCCGATCCTGTCACTGCTTTCCAAATGCACTGCTATTTCATCTTTAATAATTGATTCCAACATTTTCCCCACTACTGATGTCAGGCTAACCGGTCTATAATTCTCCGTTTTTTCCCTCCCTCCTTTTTTA
The DNA here is from genome assembly GCF_044704955.1 of Pristiophorus japonicus. NCBI lineage: Eukaryota > Metazoa > Chordata > Chondrichthyes > Pristiophoridae > Pristiophorus > Pristiophorus japonicus. The sequence continues at coordinate 51,257,711 of NC_091992.1, read as the reverse complement.
AAACGTGGTGTTACATTAGCTACCCTCTAGTCCATAGGAACTGATCCAGAGTCGATAGGCTGTTGAAAAATGGTCACCAATGCATCCACTATTTCTAGGGCCACTTCCTTAAGTACTCTGGGATGCAGACTATCAGGCCCTGGGGATTTATCGGCCTTCAATCCCATCAATTTCCCTAACACAATTTCCTGACTAATAAGGATTTCCTTCAGTTCCTCCTTCTCGCTAGACCCCTTCAGTTCCTCCTTCTCGCTAGACCAATATTCTACGCTGATAATTCATTGCAGTACTGAGGGAGCGCTGCTTTGCCAGAGGTGTTGTATTTTGGATGAGGCTTAAAAAAGCAGGATACGATCTGCAGTAGACATATAGGGGCATATTTTCCTCTCCAACATGCCAGTCTCCAAGTGCAAACGGGATGAAAAAGGCAACGTTGCCCCATGATGCCAAGTCTCTGCCCCCTTTACAGTTGACCAAAGATTTCCTGGGGAACTCCTGAGGAGGGTGTGAATTGGAGCAGTTCCAAGCAAGGATCAACAATGTAAATGAAGCAGGAGGGTCCCAGGAGTTCCTTCCTCCTCATTTTCCTCCTCATTTGCCAGAAAAAATGTAATGGTATACCTTGCACTTGTTGTCTCTCCCTATTGTGACCAGAGTTTGCCCAGATTGGAGGACTCGTGAGAGCAGGAAGCAAGACTAAGGTGGTCTAAAAAGGTAAGTGGTTTCTTTTTTTAAAACAAGGCCCCAATGGATCTTTGGGACTCGGGCCTAACAGCTGTTGATTTTCGACAGCAGCAAATAGGCCCCACACCCATTATCAAGGCTGCAGGACTTTCAGGATTTCCACCCTGCCCCCCACGATTCTGGGGGTGGGTCCACGTCAAAGATCAGAGATCTCGGTAATGTTGGGCCAGAGTTAATGAACCTGGACATCCAGGGGGCAGGTTCTGATCATGTCAATTCAAGTGCTCCCCATCTGACACATTGGGTGGAGGGAGAGTGGGGAATGTTGGAGCCATGATTTCCCTGCAATTAACTGGGTGTTGTTTTTCTCTTTAACAAATTTCCACACCTTTTAATATAAATATAGCATGATGTTGCTTTCAGATATCAGTTTATCACAGGATGTCTCAACAGTAATAATGAAGGGTTTCTGATATAAGCTGTTTATTAGTTCATCAATTCTGACTTAGATCTGATGGATGAAAACTAACTGCCGAGCTTTTTTTTTCAGGTTCAATCCGACGAACAAGCACAAGTTTGCAAACACTACATGTGGAAGAAGTGATTATCCATGAAAACTTTAGCAGGCCCTCAGAGATGAACAATGACATTGCCCTTTTGAAGGTTAAAGATCACATCAAATTCAGTTCTCATGTGAGGTACCGACCACTCCTTTAGAGTATCAGAATGACAAAAGGTCGCTTAAACACTTCATTGGTGAGAACTGTCAAACAGAAAATGAGAGGTGAATGACCTATTAAACCCATAAATGCCTTGACAACATGATGCTTGCAAGGCACTTAATCATAAAAGTTACAGCATGGAAGGAGGCCATTCGACCCGTCTTGTATGTGCTGATCTTTTGCTAGATTAGTCCAAAAATGGGCACTGCTATGCTCTCACCATACTTTGTTATTAGGTGTTTTTTTTGTGGTGGGGCCAGGTGGTGAATTGTTGAATTAGGGGAGGTGCATCTGTTCTGGATAATGAAACACTAACACATTTTGCACCTAGTGTCAGCATTGAGTACGAACGACATAGGGTGAAGCCCCCTTTGATTTGCACCAACAATATCACTGATTCCTACATCGGAACAGCATTTCTCTCACCAGCCAATCTGTCATCTCTTTCTGTCTCAGATTACCAATCCCATGTCAAGTTATGTGGCACCACTTTGATGTTTCCTTCTTGTCGCTCTCGCTCGCTCTATTATGGCCAACGTATGTGCTGGGAACACCCTCTAACTGGGATTTCATTTGACATTGGACCCTTCCACCTGTCGCAAGAGAAATTTTCACATACTACCACCAATGCATGGATTAAGCACCTGTGAGGTGCCTCCCAAAGACTTAGCTGTTTAGGGTATTGAGTAACTGAGCCATTCGGTCTGGGTAGCTCCCAGGTCTGTGCTGAGTTAGTTGATCTCAGCCAGGTTGGCAGCAGCATTGCTGCTTAATGGCCCCAGGCTATGGCGCAGACATATTTTCTAAGTTCCTGCTCCTGGTCACCAACCAGCAACTTCTGCTGGAACTACGCGAGTAAGATTATTGGGCTGAACTGCGGGCTAAACAGACTCACTCGTAAATGGTCCCTTGGGTAAACTGTTGGAAAGTGACCGGCTGCAGTACATTGCAGGAGAGGACAGAGAGGAAAGAGAAGAATGTGCATGAGTGCATTATGTATAGCCTCTACCAACAGCTGGGAAAGTATCAAACAATCTGAGCACTCCATTAAATCATTCCAAGGCACCTCCCACTACTGCAGAGAGAGGGACAGACTGTCACAAGAGAGAGGCTGAGGTCACACTGTCAGCTAACCTGATGCCAGTCCCAGATAAGGTAGAATAACCCACATGCGCCACATACAAAAGGATAGTATGCAGGTACAGCAAGTGATCAGGAAGGCCAATGGAATCTTGGCCTTTATTGCAAAGGGGATGGAGTATAAAAGCAGGGAAGTCTTGCTACAACTGTACAGGGTATTGGTGAGGCCACACCTGGAATACTGCGTGCAGTTTTGGTTTCCATATTTATTGTTAGCGTTAGTGTTTTCTTAGAAGAATCACTCAACACTCAGTCGGTTCCAATGCTGATGCAGCTTTTATTACGCTCAGCGGGGAGGAAAAACTCAGGACCGTATCCAGGTTTCTCTCCACAGAACAAAGGGTTACATGCACCTTTATATGTTTCACAACAGTTACAAAACAGTTTACTACAGCTACACAGCCCATCACGGCTGGACACAAGCCAATCACAACGATTATAGATTACATATAGGTTCTTTTAACCCAATAGAATTCCCCTATTATCCCGGGAACCATATGTTCGGTTATTGTCAGCTTGGGCTGATCGATGACTTTATAGGTTCTCTCCCTAGTTCTTTCATCTGGGAGAAATAATTGGTTTATAACCTTGTTTACAGGAGATGGTTTCCCTCTTATCTTTCTTCCTGGGGAATTAATTGGTTTATGACCTTGTTCACAGGAGATGGTTTCCTTCTTATCTCTGTCTTCCCGCATCCCAGGCATTCCTACAGTGGGCCTCACAGGGTTATTGCTTGGTCATTGAATGTTCAACAGTTCACAGCTTGACTACCTGATTTCCCATCATGCCTGGGCAGCCATTTTATGTGTGTGTCCACTTTAAACTTATATGCGTTTAGATATATCTAGCAGGTGCCTAATGCTTAGTATTCTGGTATGTTCTAAAGGTGCCTACCTCCTACAACAACTCCCCCTTTCGGTAAAGGGACTAGTCCTAGTCCCCTTTTAACCGACCATTCGACCTTTATTAGATTTTGTGCACGGCCCGGTACTCCCTGCCTCAACGTGCTGGCCAGTCACGCGGTTTCAGGAGTCCCGGTTGCTTAAATCGAATTGACAAAGGCCAAATCCTCCTGCCCCCTTATAAAACAGGCTTGTTTAGTATCCGGGGAACGGTGATTTGTCTGTCTTCGTTGTGCGTGGTGTCTGCATGCCTGGCAGGCCATTACGCCCCATGTTATTGCTAAGATCAATTGTATCCCGACCAGTATATGTGAAATTATTCGAATCCATGGGTGGATGTTCACATTTATTCCCCAGTCCCAGACCTTTCTCCACCAACTCTGACTTTGTAAGTCTACCTCGGTATCTTCTTCCAGTACTTTGATTTTAGTTTGCAGTTGGTGATATAGTTTTACAGATTGACCCACTCTGAGCCTCAACTCTCGTAATACTTCGGTTAGATGTGGGATAGGGACCTGCTCTGGCTCGTCATAATCCTGTAAATGATCATGGAGCTGATCGGTTACCTCGATAACTTCGGACTTCCGGCGCCTAACCTGGGTGATATGCGCTTGCCCGATCGCGACAGGTCGTAGTGGTGTAAAGCAAAAGTTTGGCTGCGGTATAGGGCACTGCAGGTCATTATACCGGTATGAACGCTCTGTGGTAGAGACTCAGTATCTTCCCCTCCCTCCGTAGCCTGCCCTCGCGAAGTGCATGTGTGCGGGCACTATTTCTAGTACACACCCGTCGGTTCGGTTAAACCCGCACTCGTCTCGCTCCCCTCTGCCCACCGGGTGAGGACATACTGTGATTTCCCCCTTTTGCTTGCAATCTGCTAGGGAAATCCCAGTAAGTATGTTGTTTCGACGAACGGCAGAGGTGGTGGTCAGGTAGTAGCGTATGGAGACATTTTCCCGTATTATTCCGATATTCTCTCGTTGGTATAGGGGGAACGGCCCTGAGTCCGGCGTGACTATAGGGATCATCAGGACTGTCCCTATCCCGGTAGTCCTACCCATCTGGCAATCTGGAATTGCTGGGTATACTCTGGTCAGTCCCTTCAGAGTACAATTATCCAGTGTCCCCCTTTGGTTAGCCAACTGAGCTAAATCTTCCTGTTCTCTATCAATGAGGTGATTGATGGTTCTGGCGTGAGCTTCCAGGACTGAGATGCCATCCAGCTGGATTTTGGCACCCTCCTTTCCTAGGTTGGCTTGGTCTTCCTGGTTTTGCTCCACCCTCTCCAATAACCCCTTCATCACCCCTCTAAGCTGTTCCACCCTCTCATTTAATCCTTGTATGTCTATCGAGTTCACTACGGAGGTCCCTGTATTGAAAACGGTAGCAACATCATTAACTATTTCCCTCTTCATCCTGGGGGCTAACCCCTGTCCCCGGAACCTACTGGCACCCATTGCATCGGCAGCCTGCTGCATTACAACTTTACTTAATACATTGTACATCTTCCTTGACTGTTCTGTACAGTATTCCAGCATCTGGATGCCTGAAATATTGATCAGAACAGGCACAATTTCATGTCTAACATTATCATACAACAGTTCCCCCTCGCTGTACATTACAATCCCATTCTCTGGTCCCTTCGTAGTTATGGGGCAAGGCAGTTCCTCGGGCAATGTAGTGATTCTTATGGGGCGCAGTGTCGGAGGGGGTGAGAAACATACATACAATGATATTGCAGCCGCCCCCGCCTCCTCGTAATACCCACACAGCCCCATTCCCTTCTTGCGGATGACTGATTGCTGGGATTGTCCCGGAGGCGCGCAAATTATGCCGAAAGTACATTCATCAGGCCCTTTGACATCCCTCCGTTTAATGCATCTGCTCCTTATACCCGTGGAGCACTGTACACATACTCTTATTCTTATTAGGATTCTTATTAGGATTCACTTGTAACCATGCATTAAAATAAGTCCTGTCCTTGCTCCAGTCCTTGGCTGCTGGGATGCACATTCCGTCCGTTAAATTAAACAAGACTCCATAGTTCATATAGTTGTTTATTTCCAGCGTGCTCTGCTGTCCGTCGGTGTTGCCCAGGGTACGTGCATGTCACAGGGCTATCCATATTACGAGTAGCGCCGTTCGTATTCCCATTCCGGTAAGTATTATCTGTAATTTTAAACAGACGGCCTGGTCGTCACCAGGGGTTAAGTTTTTTGCTCTACGAGTGTCCCTGTCACCCTGCAAAATCAGAAGGACAAGGTTATAATCGAACCATTTCGAGCTGAATCTGTAGGGCGTGCGCCCGTGTCTTTACCCACTTAAATATTACCCAAACTCCTATGACCAAGGCCAAAGCTATTCCTCCAAACATCGCTGTCTGCTTTACCATTAGGTTGGGTTTGTGGACTACACCTACCCACCGTGGGGTACATTGGCTCTATTGCCAGAGGTGATGGTGCTATGGCTGCGCACTGCACTATCCGTCTAGTCCTGTTATCTCTTCCAGCCTGTTTATCTTAGCTTTTAACTCTTCAATTTGTTTTATTGAATATCTATTTCTTTATTGTATCAGGCAAGTATTATTACATAAGCTAGTTCTGTTTTTATTTTTGTTTCCTCTGTTAGGTGAGTTTTTTTTTCCTATTAAGAAATCCAAATTAATAATGTTCAGTATAAAACGGCTGTCAATGGAAAGGGTTAACTCCTTTCCAGGTTTGTAAGAAGACCTGATGTCATTACGTGACTTCACGTAATCATCTGAAAAAAAAGTCTTTGTGCCTTCAAAACTGGCTTCGAAATTAGGAATCCGTTAAAAACAGCATAAATCATTAGAGTAAACTCCAATGTTTTCTTAACTTCTAATTCAAGTACTTGCCAAATAATTTTTTTTTTTTTTAATTGTTTTAAAACAAGACCACACATACAATAGCAATTTTGTTTACTGAAATTCAATTCTGTTTTTTTTTTATTTCTCTCTTTCTCCTCGTTATCTTCAAAACCCTCCTGCTTGTTTAGACTGTTCGGGACATTTTTGATAAACACTGTCCATTTTGGAAATCTTTTCAAACTGCATTGAAACTTTTTCATAATTGAAAATTCGAATCCATGTAGAGTGTTTTTTACTTATTCCAATTTTTTTTCCTCTTCTAATTAAACCAATATCTTTTTCACAGCAAACATCAACTAGTATTTAGTAAGTTATGTCTTTTTCCATTTAGTCCGTTACATCTTTTTTTCCTTTTTTCAAATTAGGTTTTGTATTTTACACGGAGGGTTCGTAACTCCATAAAGTTGTTAATTTAAAATCATTTGTTTACTTTCAAAGTGGCGTCTTTATCTTTTTCTTTTTCTCCATAACTGGAATGGAGTCCAGCTTTGAGAGTTTGAGTGCTGCCTTTCGTTATCTCAAAATGCTCCAGTTTCAAAGTCGTTACTAAAGCTTGCTGTTTTTTAACATTTTCCAAAAGTTCCTTTTACATCTTCGCAGATAGCTCGCCACTTGCCCAGGAGTTTGACCTGATCAGATTTAATTTAATCTTTTTCTTTTTTTTTTAAATCCACCTCAGTATTTCCTGTGCCTTCTCTGAATATCTCAAAATCCCAATTCAAACTTTGTAATTTCAATCTTTATTTAAAACTTTTTTTTTTTAGAAGCTCTTTTTTTTTTAAAGCATTCTTTATCTCATTCCGAGACTAAATTTATGTCTTTCAACCCAATCAATCATTGCATGTTTTCTTTCGGCAAGTAAGTGAGCATGTCAAATAAATATTTTGCTCAACAAACCTATTCTTTATTTGTTTATTTTCCTAGCTCCGTAACTTATCATCCGAATAAATCCACACCTGCGTTTCTAACTTAAATGTCTTAAAACTTCCCACATACAGGACAACATTACAAAGGGTTAAAAAAAGACTTTCACTCTGTTTCTAAAATAAACAGACACTTGCATTCCTCTTCCAACCAGGCTTTCGGAACATGAAAACATAAAAAAATTCATTCTGCAGTCAAAAATCACACAGACACTTCTCACTCAACGATCAGACATTTACAACAGTCTCTCTTCTTGTTTTGGCCGGCTCTATTTTTGGATCCATGACCTTTCAGGGAATTCGTAGTTTTATCTAAATAATTCCTCACATAACTAATTCCTGAGGATTCCACCCTGCTTTAATCATTTTTTCAATTAGCTTCTTTTGTTTTTCCGCCAGATGGCGGGTAAGCGACCCTTCTGGTCCCCACTCGAGTTTACTTGTTTTCATGGCCATTCCTGGGTAGGACTAGTACCGTTAGGAATCTACTCTCAGAGGTCCGCTTTCTTTCTAGCGCGACTTATAGTAAACTGTCTCTTGGCTACTGTCAGGTCACAAGTTCTGCTGTTACACAAACTTATACAATTCTTAAAAACGCGTTTAAGCAATTCCCGCAGTGCTCTACGTATCCTTAACGACTACCTACCACCGCTCAGCCCGTTGGTCCGACCCTGTTCACAGGTTTGGATTCCGTTAGCCGCTGTACACCGCTTGGTTCTACCCCGGGGTATTTCAAATTACACTACTGGGTCCGGAAGATGTCTCTCGGTATCACGATCCCACGGTCTAAGTGTGTTCCCTACGCCTACTTGGTTCCTGGCCGTCACGTGGGACAAAAGTCCTTTTAATTCAGGCTCGGGCTAGGCGTTTGAGATATTAGACCGTCTCCTCATGTCGATCAACCAGCTTCCACCTTCCGCACCTTTTATACTTAAAAATTGTTTTTTATACTCACCCGGGTTTTTTCCAAGGGCGTCCAGCGACTCCGGGAAATCCCGTCGACTACGCCATTGTTAGCGTTAGTGTTTTCTTAGAAGAATCACTCAACACTCAGAGTCGGTTCCAATGCTGATGCAGCTTTTATTACGCTCAGCGGGGAGGAAAAACTCAGGACCGTATCCAGGTTTCTCTCCACAGAACAAAGGGTTACATGCACCTTTATATGTTTCACAACAGTTACAAAACAGTTTACTACAGCTACACAGCCCATCACGGCTGGACACAAGCCAATCACAACGATTATAGATTACATATAGGTTCTTTTAACCCAATAGAATTCCCCTATTATCCCGGGAACCATATGTTCGGCTATTGTCAGCTTGGGCTGATCGATGACTTTATAGGTTCTCTCCCTAGTTCTTTCATCTGGGAGAAATAATTGGTTTATAACCTTGTTTACAGGAGATGGTTTCCCTCTTATCTTTCTTCCTGGGGAATTAATTGGTTTATGACCTTGTTCACAGGAGATGGTTTCCTTCTTATCTCTGTCTTCCCGCATCCCAGGCATTCCTACAGTGGGCCTCACAGGGTTATTGCTTGGTCATTGAACGTTCAACAGTTCACAGCTTGACTACCTGTTTTCCCATCATGCCTGGGCAGCCATTTTATGTGTGTGTCCACTTTAAACTTATATGCGTTTAGATATATCTAGCAGGTGCCTAATGCCTAGTATTCTGGTATGTTCTAAAGGTGCCTACCTCCTACAACATTTATGAAAGGATATACATGCTTTGGAGGCAGTTCAGAGAAGGTTCACTAGGTTGATTCCAGAGATGAGGGGGTTGACTTTTGAGGAAAGGTTGAATAGGTTGGGCCTCTACTCATTGGAATTCAGAAGAATGAGAGGTGATCTTATCGAAACATATAAGATTATGAGGGGGCTTGACAAGGTGGATGCAGACTGATGGGGGAGACTCAAACTATAGGACATGATCTTAGAATAAGGGGCTGCCCATTTAAAACTGAGATGAGGAGAAATTTCTTCTCTCTGAGGGTTGTAAATCTGTGGAATTTGCTGCCTCAGAGAGCTGTGGAAGCTGGGACATTGAGTAAATTTAAGACAGAAATAGACAGTTTCTTAAACGATAAGGGGTTATGGGGAGCGGGCGGGGAAGTGGAGCTGAGGCCATCATCGGATCAGCCATGATCTTATTAAATGGCAGAGCAGGCTCGAGGTATCTCTACTCCTGTTCCTATTTCTCATGTTCTTATGTTCTTATGTTCTTATTCAACCTGGTCACCCTGCCCCCATAAAGTGTGTAACACTACTGTGTCAGTGTGAATAGCTATGGAAATGCCCATAACAGACAATCTGTGTTCCTGTAAATGCTGTGTGAACAGAAAAATGTACAACCGGTCTGAAATTGTGAGACTCTGCCCCCAGAGTTGAGCATAACATTTTGTGGAGAGGTTTTAATCAATGGCTGGAAAAATCGAGAGTGCTGCAAGTCTCTGCTCCTGCTCTGGTGTCTGGCTTGGCATGAGCTCCCAAACCCAGAATCTTGCAGCTTCGGTGTAACCAATACACCAGTACATAAACGTCTATATCATTTCTTTCAATTTAAAAAAATAAATCCCAAATGGTTTCCTACTCCTCAGGGTGGTCGATTATAGCGGTGTTGTTTTTTAATTAGCAACTTAGAGTGGAGTATGCACCAACAGGTTCATGCTCACAATTTCGCACACAGCGGGGTGAATTTTTACCGCTAGACAGAAATGGTCGATAGAGGATTGGCTGGCCGTTTTACACCAATTATCATTTCCATTGACTCCACTATCACCCGTTTTGTTCCACCGGTGCTAAAAGTTGAAATTTCCACTGTGAATGCTAAATTTCAAACGGACCACGGGGTAGAGGTTGAGCAGAGAGACAGTGACAATTTAATGACCAGTAATCTTGTGGCCGTTCGATGGAAGTCTTGAATGTAAATGTTAGTTGAGACTGAGACCCTAAATCAGATCCACTAACGGAGAGTTCAATGATGTGGTGCTACAGTCGCAGTTTAAATATTTACTAATTTTATTGTAACTTTGTTTAGAAACATTTCTTGCACATCACTCAAGACACTTGAGCTACTTCAACAGTATATAATAAACAATGGGAATCCCTGAAAGGACCTCATCAACCATTCCAAACCATTCTTCTCAAGACCACCACATATTGCTTTGATCTTCTAATTAACCTCCCTGCCCAAGGATTTCTGCCAACAGTGCTTTGGGAATGTGTTCAGGGAGTAATCGTCCATTGTCTTTGTGTCTTAGCTATCTTAGCGCTGACAGGAGGCCAGGTCCACTTCGAGGGCCAGGCATCATTAACGTATCTGCGGTGGGCTGCCAGCACAATGCGGACCTCCTGATGCAGCTCACCGGCTCTGGGCCAGTGGGATATCGGGCGGTCTGAAGTACAACCAGGCCAAGAAAAAAGAAAGGCCCACACGGGGAGCCCAGGGCAGCAATGATCCACATTGTTGTTATGGAGCCCATAGAAGCACTCTTGCTCCTCTTGGCCCCAAAAAGATAATATTAGCGGTTATCCTTCACCTCTTCTGCTGTACAGCCAGATTTTACTGAGCGCAGTGTCCATGGCGCACACCCGCCCAGTAGGAAATGAAAATCGCATCAGGGCGGATGGGTGCCTCAGCCGCCCAACGGAAGGGTCTGTGTAAACTGGCGGCCGAGCGGGAACAGGGTGGCAAATTCACCATCTTAACTCCCCTATTGCCCCGTTTCCACTTGGTGGAGCAAGTTAACATCTCCCCCAGAAGTCTCTACTCTAACCAAACTGAATCAACCCACCGGTTTATGTCTTGCAGACCTGTGTGTCTGCCTTGCACACAGAAGAGTGCACAGCTACTTTCCTCAACAATGGACAACTGGGAGGAAGCATGTCATTACGAAGGTAAAGCAGTTTCACAAGATTTATTTTTTTAACAAAGGATCGCAGATGGGCCAATAACTTCACAGCAATGGTCAGATTAGGTGTTATATTATGATTAATATATATCTTGCTGTTAAAAATTTGCTCTAGATATTCTCTCGGGTTCGACTTCACTAGTCTTTTCCCCCTGGTTAGTGGACTCAGCGTCCCTTATGATCAGTGTTTTACCATTGCTGCCCAATATTTAGTACAATGCAATGATCTAGACGTCGTAACAATGAAACCCCTCATTATTTGAACGTACTATAATAATCTCACACATGGAGAAAAGAAGGTAACTTGCATTTATATATTTACATACTCTCACATGCATCTTTGGGAAGTTAACACACTCGAATAAGCCGTGGCCAATTTTAAGCCAACAATAGTTTTACTTATAATATCTGAACAAACAGAATCATATTTACAGGGAATTTTAATTTATTTCAAATAACATAGAAAATAATGAAGTACACCATACTATACCCTGTTCATGGGCTAAATTCATTATTCTGACCAGCAAATTTCTGAAACTTACCAATGCTGTCCCACTGTCTGTCTGTCTTCCATTCTAAATTATTGCAAACTTTCCATCCTTAACTGCAGAACAACCTTCACTTAAATAATACTTTTACCATAGATGAATGTCCCATTGGCTCTTTACTGGGGTGTATTCAGAACTAAATGGACACAGGGCAAAAGGAGGAGGTATTAAGAGGGATGACCAAAAACTTGGTGACAAAGGTGGGTTTGAAGGATGATCTTAAAGGAGAGGGACGGGGAGGGCCTTCGGGAGGGAATTTCAGAGCATGGGGCCTAGCACAGCAGCCACAGATCGGGAGAAGGGAGGATGGATGTACAAATGGCCTGCTAGGAGGAAAAGAGAGTTCAGGAAGGATTGTAGTGCTGGAGGAGCTTATAGTTACAGAAAGGGAAAAGACCACAAGGGTTTTAAACATGAAGATGAGAGTTTTACATTGGAGGCGTTGAGGGACCTACCATTATAGGTCAGGAAGGACAGGGGTGAATGGAGAGTAGGGCGGTGCGGGATAGGATATGAGGGGCAGAGTTTTGGATGCACTGGAAATTGTAAGCCATCGGGGAGAGCAATGGAATAGCTGTGCCTGGAGATGACATTTGTGAGTGTTTTAGCAACTGATGGGCTGAGGTGGAGCAGAGGCGAGCAATATTATGGTGGAAGTATTTGTAATTGAGAGGACATGGGCTGGGAAGGTCAGCTTGGGGTCAAATAGAATGCCAAGGTTGCTATCAGACTTGACTACTCTGATGTCTCCTTGCTGGACTCCCACCCTCAACCCTCCATGTATCCTGTCCTGCATTAAGTCCCACTCTTCCATCCCCATTCACCTACCTTGGCTCCCAGAAGACTAGAGGGGGGAATTTTAACATGAAAAACTGGGTGGGTTGGGGGGAGTTAAAGTATTAAAAATCTAAATCCAGAGCACAACCCGCCCACTTCCGGCTTTTACTCAGGCGGGACGGGAGGTTGGCACCCAACTTGTTGCTCGGAGTCGGGCTGGCGTTTAAAATATGACAACGAGGCCCTGAAGCCTCTGCTTTAACCTGTAGCAGGTTCGGGGACCGGACCGCCTGAGGATGTGGATCAGACCCACCCCGGGGTGGGGGATCAGACACCCCCTCCCCCCACCTAGACGTGGACCCCCTCCGGACCCTGCTCCTACCTATTGGTTGCGGCATCCTGTGCAGCGTTCCCCACCTGACTCGAAGCCAGCCAACCTGGCTTCGGGGGGGGGGGGGAACCTGCCCATAACGTCACACGCACGCTGTGGAGTTAAAACTTCTGGGGTTCCAGCAGTCTACCGGCACCCCTGTTACGGATGGGTCGGAAACTTCAAGATCCCGGCCGAGGTCTTCTGATACAGAGATGTGCTTGTGTAGGCAGATTGGTTCTCAATGATGGTGGATACTCTTGGCTATTACCAACTAACAGTGCCCTGACTCTCCTCACAAGGTTCAAGTGTCACTTCCTTGGTATATTGAAACAATGATGTAAGATCACGTGAATAAACAGAGCTGAACATGATATTAATTTTTCCTCCCAGATGGTTTGTTGACAAGTCACGGTGGAAGAAAACCAAAATTCCTGTCAGGTTATGTGAGTGGGTGGGGATACCATAAAAAAAGGTCAAGTGTACCATCCTTGAACCTAATCCATGCACAAGTGACCATTCAGGTATGTAGCGTATTTGGTGTCTTTTTATACCTCTTTTCCCTCACGGCTCTTGTTTTGGAATAGTTGACTAGGCTGACCATATTAAAGTGCATATGATATGAGGGCAGTGCAGTAGGATTCAATGTCCCATTCGTTGAGTTCCGGACCGTTAGCCATGTCAAAGGGGGCAAATAGTGGAGGCTGCAATATCTCCCCGCAGGAAGGGAGGGCAAACTCCCAGCTGTGCAGCACCAGTAACTGTTGCCAGTAACTGTTGATGACTAGATGCAGTGGGCATTGGTGGCAGGCTGGATGCTGGCATAGTTGGTCAAGCCAATCAGTGAAAAGAGATCAGTTACAGAAGGGGAGCTTACTGGAAAAAAAATCAAGTTAAAAATGCACAATAAACGGTTTGGGCAGAGGAACAATTTAATAGTAAAAGACATAAGCCTGAAAATGACGGTTGGCTATATTGATGGGTGGACACTTAGTGTTCTGGCTATTATTTGAATGCAAATGTTAGTCAGTTTATTTTCAAATAGATCAGTTACAACAGCCAATATAGGAAGAGTTAAGCATTCATCTGCTGATACTGTCAGCAGTCATGTCTAGCACATAGTTCCACTCGACTCCCTATTAGACATAGATTAGATTCTCCTCCATGCAAAAACGATTAATGGTTGGAGACGCCGAGGCTACAGTTTCAGGAGTTGTGGGGCTTCTTGCAAGTGTTGCTCCTTGCTGAGATCATCCAATTGCAGAATCAGCTCTTGTGTATTTAACCCTTTATGGGAATGCATTGTTTCCCCTGGAGGATTTGCCAGAGTTTGAAAGCCGTTTGTGGCTCAGTGGGCAGCACATTTGCCTCTGAGTCAGAAGGTTGTGGGTTCAAGTCCCACTCCAGAGACTTGAGCACAAAATTCCAGTGCAGTGCTGAGGGAGTGCTACACTGTCGGAGGTGCCGTCTTTCAGATGAGACGTTAAACCGAGGCCTTGCTGAAAAAGATCCCATGGCACTATTTCCAAGAAGAGCAGGGGAGCTATCTCTGGTATTCTGGCCAATATTTATCCCTCAATCAACATAACAGAAATTATCTGGTCATTATCACATTGCTGTTTGTGGGAGTTTGCTGTGCACAAATTGGCTGCTGTGTTTCCTAAATCACAGCAGTGACTACACTTCAAAAAAGTACTTCATTGGCTGTAAAGCGCCTTGAGGCGTCCAGTGGTTGTGAATCATGTCATGTCATAGGCGGTCCCTCAAACGAGGATGACGTGCTTCCACGAGAGTTCACAGATATTTCAATGAAGGAGCCGATGTTCCAGTCCTGAACTCCAGTTGAGGGGGTGGAAAATACCTGTGTGTGGATTTTTTTTTTAACGTGTGGTGGCCGTTGCACATCAGCCACCACACGGGCTTGACAGAGCTAGGCCTTTATCCAGTGGCAAGGATTAACCAGGATGACTGGAGACCTTCTCTGCTGCACGGACCTAGTGCGCACACATATCGCAGTGTGGGTAGGTCCGTGCTGCCCCGGGCCCTGGGCCCTCGGCTCTTCTGGGCCCCGTACCCTCATTCACCGCACCTCCGCCACGATGTTTCAGGGCCCGGCGCTCCAGCTCTATTTATAACCCCGACCTGCGGTGGTCTCACACAGATCAGGGTGGCCCGCGATGTGAAAGGCACTATATAAATGCCAAGTCTTTTTTCTTTCTATTTGAACACTAGAATGATTAATAGCCAGTTGTTTTGAAACTTCCCACCAGCAAGAAGATAATGATCTGAATGGAGGGGATAGAATTTGACAAACTGATTCGATCAGCTCTGCCTAATCAGCTAGTTCGAGTTAAAAGGGAATGGATTGGGCTCCATCGAATCAGTAACCACCTCCCAAAAGACTCAGCAGTTACAAACAGAATTAAAGCGTCACTGTCACCGTTACTGCGTTGCACTTAGAGACGAGACCCAACTTCCATGCTACTGGCTGCCTCCTGACATCTGGGTAATGATACAGCAGGCAGAGGTAAATGACTTCCATCCGTGTGCATGTGGTAACACAGAAGCAAATCCCCAGCTATCATTAAAGGAAAATGAAATAACTCCATGTTCAAAATGGCAGCACCTGCTTCACTATCTCCGACTGAACAGACAGGGAGCTGGCGCTGAGCCCCCGGGGTCCTATATCTGTACTCTTCAACATGTTGGCTGCTCCATTTGGTGCGTTGGCCTTTGTTGATCTAGTCCACAGTATTGGACTGGCCACTTCTACTGGAAAGTGTCCATGTGTAGATACTGGACAAGAAGGACATTGGATTCAGCAGTGAACAAACCCCCCCTCCCCCATCTCCCCTGCCCACTCCACATGGTGAGCAAGCTGCCTAGTATTCAGTATCTAGGCCCACACACATAGACTGGACAGTTGTGTGAGGCACCAGGGTACTACAGGGCCCCGTGAAATCGTGCCCTGGTATAAATTACCATCGGCAGGGAGGAGGGGGAAATGGAAGATTTTTTTTTTTAAAGTGACAAAGAAATAACCCTGACTACCATAGAAGTCATGGCTGCTTTGGAATAGGGGGTTTGGATCCTTCTTGCTGTTTGCAGCCAGAACAGATTTTTCCATTAAAAGATTTTCCTCAATTGTCCCAAACACAACAGAGAGGAAATGGGAGTGGAAACCCATTGGCGGGCAGGGGAGGGGAGATTTAGGCCCACAAAAACGGATGGTTTTGGGTCAGGTGGCACGTAAAAATGTAAAAATTCTGAAACCCGACCCCAACCCTCCTCCAAACCACCCAATTCCGGTTTTAATGGAGGTGGGACAGAGCACAGGGAACCAACCCGCTCGCAGGGGGCGGGGTGGTCATTTAAATATTATAATTAGGCCGTGTGCCTCAGAATTAACCACCATTTTAAATGTAGCCCTGGCCAGCTGGGTTTCCCAGGTCTTGGATGCTGGTCAGGTCATAAGAACATGAGAAAAAGGAGCAGGAGAAGGCCATTCGGCCCCTTGAGCCTACACCACCATTCAATAAGATCATGGCTGATCTGATCCTGCCGTTAAATTTGGCAGGGAAACACGTTTTTCTGGGTTTCCCAACCTCAAACCAGCTCCCTCCCTAATATCTATCTCATTGTGTCAGGTCTCCACCCCCACACTACCCCTAGGATTCTCCAGATGCAGGTTAACTTAGCCTGTTCCTGAAGGAGCCATTGCCCTGAATAAGCATGGTAATTCGGCACTAGGGGGTAGTCCTGACCTCTCACCTCAGATAAGAACATAAGAACAGGAGTAGGCCACTTGACCCCTCGAGCCTGCTCCACCATTCAATAAAATCGTGGCTGATCTGATCTTGGCCTCAACTCCACTTCCCTGCCCGCTCCCCATAATTCTAGTCCATTTGCTGATTGGGTGCCCAAGTGAAAAGGTGCCCAAAGAAATCCGGCTGTGGTTCTGAAGGGCCTTCAGTGATCCCAGGGGGATAACCTGAAGATTCCCAGAGGTAAGCAAGTAAGGAAATGCCCTCTGCCCCCTGGATAATCTTTGGGCCAAGATTCCCAGCAGCCAGGTGAGTAGCTACAGGGTTTCTCCGATTTGTGGCTTTTGCTCCTGTTGCTATCCCCTCGATCTTAGAGCAAGGCCTTCTTACTGGGGAGGCCTGGAAAGATCAATGGGCTCTCTGGTATTTAAAATGTGCTACATACTAGCTCTGATCTATTAATGTAATGTTCTTAATCTTCTATTCTTTTGTAGCATTACAGTAACTGTGCTTCATCGTTTCAATTCACTGAAAACATGTTCTGCGCAAAAGGAGATAACGCAGACAGCTGCAGAGGTAAGTCTTTCTTTTGTCATCCTTCAATCAATTTTCTCCCCTCCTCTCTCCTTGACTCTTTGCTGGGATAGAGCTGCACGGGCATCCTATGCCTCACACAAGCAGCCATTCATCATTGACCAGGTGTCTATTCAACCACGAGGTGTCATAGCCAACACCAATGTTCTCATCCGATCTCCACACACACATCCCACAGGGTCATAGGACAGTCAGCGGGAGTGAAACCCTGGGTGATTTTCCATTCCCTAACCTAGGAGCATTATTGCATCCTATCATTGCTCTGGCTGAGATCAGCTAACTCAACATAGACTGGGAGCCTTCCGAATTGTTTCTCATATAAGAACATAAGAATTAGGAGCAAGAGCAGGCCATTTGGCCCTCGAGCATGCTCCGCCATTCAATGAGATCAAGGCTGATCTTCTACCTCAACTCCACTTTCCTGCACTATCCTCATATCCCTTGATTCCCTTAATATACAAAAATCTATCGATCTCTGTCTTGAATATACTCAACGACTGAGCCTCCACATCACTCTGGGGTAGAGAATTCCAAAGATTCACCACCCTCTGAGTGAAGAAGTTTCTCCTCATCTCAGTCCTAAATGCCCGACCCCTTATTCTGAGACTGTGACCCTTGGTTCTAGACTCCCCAGCCAGGGGAAACATCCTCCCTGCATCTACCCTGTCAAGCCCTGTAAGAATTTTGTATGTTTCAATGAGATCACCTCTCATTCTTCTAAACTCTAGAGAATATAGGCCTAGTCTACTCAATCTCTCCTCATAGGACAATCCCCCCATCCCAGGAATCAGTCTGGTGAACCTTTGTTGCACTCCCTCTATGGCAAGTATATCCTTCCTTGGGTAAGGAGACTAAAACTGTGCACAATACTCCAGGTGCGGTCTCACCAGGGCCCTATATAATTGCAGTAAAACGTCTTTACTCTTGTACTCAAATCCTCTTGTAACAAAGGCCAACATACCAAATGTATTCTCACTGCACAGAGTCTCTGAGCTACTGGGTGAAGCCATACAAAGATAAAGTTTTAAACCTGTAAACAGTGAATACAGACCATTGAGGGGGCGATCATTTGGACCCTCTCTTGCTGCTCAGCTGCCTGACAGCCACCCTATTTTCATTGGCTCACAGTGCCAAACTCTGACCATACTTGGTTACAGTTTGGCCAAAAAGGGTGCTTCCTAAAGCACAAAATATAGAAAAGAAAATCCTTCAAATTGATCTCGCATGTCGTTCAGCTAAAGTATACAAGTTGACATGTCCGTACCTATTTAATGTCCCCTTTCTCCCTTAGATGGCCCGTATAATGCACCCTCCCATGCTCAGAAACCAAGTGCGCCATCTTCTCCTTGGCCAGTGCAATCCCAAAACCCAACCACTAAACGCTTACACTACAAGTTTAGTGTTGGTGAGAAACAGCTTTCGTTTTATGCACATGCTAAACCTGTGTAATATAAAGCAGGTATTGAGGTCCAAACTGATTCTGAAGCAAAGAAGGGCAAGACTCCGCCCTCAGCCCCCACCCTCCCCATCCCCAGGGAGTATCTGTCTGCTTCACTCTAGTGTCACGCTGAGTCTCAACGTGGACTCATTGTAACTGCAGTGCCAATGCAGAGTGAAAGCGCTTTCCCCCGATGCTACAGCTGGAGTGTGAAGGCTCTCAAGGAGCTGGGTGAATGCAGCACATGGTGACTCTCCTTCTGATTTTCCTTGCTCCCTCAAGATGGTAAAGCTCCTAGCCTCTGCTGTTACCCCAACGTGACAGCATTGGAATCTCAGTGCGTGCAATGTCACACTGGCTCCTCACACTCTGCACCTCACTGCCACTATGTTAGCTCTAAGGTTAGGGAAAGCACATGTATTGCAGCAACTCAGATCAGGTAGGAAACAAAGACCTGAACTTGACATTGTACTTTTAAAAATAAAGGGCTGGATTTTCGGCGTTCGTGATTTTGGGGCGATAATGGCGGTGGGGCAGTTGCGCCCGGGAACAGTTTGTGTCAAAATTGGTCAGCTGGGCCCTGAGTCTGGGGCGTAGCGCTAAGGGAGGCATTCTACACCTCTCGGGGCGTTAGCACGGGAAACTCCCGAACTAAAGAGCCGGGCCGGGAGCACTCCGAGAGATGCCTGGGGAGGAAAAACCCCCCACAGAAACATTCCAATACATAGCCCAGACCACCACAATATAAATCGCAAAAACAATGTAAAGAGAAAACAATCGCACTTACCTTAGGACGGCATTACTTACCTGTCTGCAGTCGGTGTAGGTTGGACCGCCGATTTCCCAGATGGTCACTGCGAGGCGCTGCGGGGCAGAGGGGTCGGGCGGGAGTCACAAAGCGTACCGGTGGCACAACTAGGGGCGTTGCACACCAGCGCAACTCTTCCGGGCGGTGCTACTCCGTGCCGCCAAAAACCCCCGCGAGGTGCTGGAAGCTGACCGCCCGCCCAGAAGATCTTGCCGCCGCTCCGGGGCCAAAAACGGAGAGCAAAAGACCAGAAAATCTGCCCCAGAGGCTTTCTAACACACATACCTTATGAACCTAGACCCATAGCAGTTTGGAATCCAATATCAATGATGGATTGAACTTAAACAAGTGCTATTGTGCATTGTCATAGAGTGCTAAGGCATAGGATCATCACAGCTCCCACTGGGGGGGGGGGGATAAGGGGGGCATGGGGGCTGCAGGCGGAGGCGGGGGGTGTACAGGGGGGAGAGGGAGTGGGCAGGGGGCCGTAGGCAGGGGGGTGGGACGGTGCGGGGGGGGTGGGGAATGGGGTGGAAATCATGCCTTAGATCAATGGGGATTTGGTTTGATCAGACTCACTGTGTAACTTTGGTACTAGTTGTTGAAGTTTAACAATTTCCCCAACTGACTTTGGCAGGAGATTCTGGGGGACCCATGGTCATGGAGAGAAACCACCGCTGGATCCAGGTTTGTGATCTCGGCTGTTTTTGTTTTCTGAAGCATGAAATATTGACAAATGATCAATGATAGATTCCATGAATATGCTGCAAACTCCATCCGAGTTATTATTTGACTGAATTTATTTTTAAATACAGTCTAAGCTTCTTAATTCAGAGTCAATTAATTCAAATTAGATTTCTTTTGCACTCTTTCTTTATGTTGCCACTTTATTTACATTACTTAATTCTAATTATTGGATAATTTTTTTGTATGAAAAATTATCGAATTAAAAGGAGTTTACTTATCAATCTGTGGGATATCACTCCTCTTGAATAAAACATATTGCCATATATTGAATCCAATGTTGTCATCAAGCACACCCAGGTCAGCCAGGTGAAGGGTATGGCTGTCCTACTCTGCCCATCACAGCCTCAGCTGGACAACCTCTATTGCAGCAGTAGCTATATGACATCTCCACTTCCCATACTAGTCATCCTTGTAATTGAAGTCAACTCTTGCTGTGAAAGCCAATCCTTTCTGAGTGTGTCTAATCAGGGAATCAGCCCTATAGATAAAAGGATTCCATGGTCACACAATGAAATTTGTGCTCTCACACCAAGTGTTCTCTTGCATACTTAGTTCTCATTACATGCTGCACTGTTTCAATGTGGTAGTGAATTGGGTCAGGCCCTTGATCTGTAGCAAGAGTTTAGAAGTTGGAGTTTAGAAGAACGAGAGCTGATCTTATTGGAACATATAAGATTCTAAGGGGGCTTGACAGGGTAGATGCAGAGAGCATGTTTCCCCTCGAGGGGGAATCTAGAACTAGGGGGCATAGTTTCAGAATAAGGGGTCGCTCATTTAAAACGGAAATGAGGAAGAATTTCTTCTCTGAGGGTCATGAATCTGTGGAATTCTCCACCCCAGAGAGCTGTGGAGGCTGGGTCATTGAATATATTTAAGGCGGAGATGGATAGATTTTTGAACAATAAGGGAGTCAAGGGTTATAGGGAGCGGGCAGGGAAATGGAGCTGAGGCCAAGATCAGATCAGCCACGATCTTATAGAAAGGCGGAGCAGGCTTGAGGAGCCGAATGGCCAACTCCTGCTCCTATTTCTTATGTAAGAGAGTTAAAGTCAGAGGTGTCTTGCTACAGCTATACAGGGTATTAGTGAGGCCACACCTGGAATACTGCGTGCAATTTTGGTTTCCATATTTACGAAAGGATACACTTGCTTTGGAGGCAGTTCAGAGAAGGTTCACTACGTTGATTCTGGGGATGAGGGGGTTGAGAGGGTTGACTTATGAGGAAAGGTTGAGGAGGTTGGGCCTCTACTCATTGGAATTCAGAAGAATGAGAGGTGATCTTACCGAAACGTATAAGATTATGAGGGGGCTTGACAAGGTGGATGCAGAGAGGATGTTTCCACTGATGGGGGAGACTAGAACTAGGGGGCATAATATTAGAATAAGGGGTCGCCCATTTAAAACTGAGATGAGGAGGAATTTCTTCTCTCTGAGGGTTGTAAATCTGTGGATTTCGCTGCCTCAGAGAGCTGTGGAAGCTGGGACATTGAATAAATTTAAGACAGAGATAGACAGTTTCTTAATCGATAAAAGAATAAGGGGTTATGGGGAGCGGGTAGGGAAGTGGACCTGAGTCCATGACCAGATCAGCCATAATCGTATTAAATGGCGGAGCAGGCTCAAGGAGCCATATGGCCTTCTCCTGCTCCTATTTCTTATGTTCTTATGTAGGTGAAGACTCACCTCAGGCCACATTTCATCATCCAGCAGTTGGTCTCAGGACTGTGTTGGTGGCAGATGAGAACACATCATCGGTCTGTTCTCTTCGATAGTGATGGCATTTGGAGGCCCAAGAGAAAAGTGAAGAGGAAATCCCACGACCCTCAGAGTTAGTTACAGGTGTACAGACTGCACCGAGCTGACACGCAACTCTTTCTGACACATCCACAGGTCGGCATCGTCAGTTTTGGAAGATCGGAGATTTGTGGAGAGAACATCACGGGGTTTTATAGTAGAGTGCCCAAACTAATGAGCTGGATAAAAGAGATAGTCACAGACCTGGAGTATGAATAAACAGTCAACAGCACAAAGCACAGACTGAATGTACCATGTGCAGTAGAATCTCAACCCAAGTGCCCAGTAAGCTGGACATTCCTGACCGGGCCGAGCCTCTCGACTATACAACCCAATGTAGACTTGTTGCAGAGTTGTGTATTAAATAGTTTTAAGATTTATAGCCTAAACATTACTGCTGGTGATATTGGTGGCCAAATAGGCAACATATTTATAGGACATTCTTTGTCAACTTCTTTAACACAAGCATTAACGAGTGTATTTTAAGTGTGTTGATATTTCTGTTAAGACGACAGCCAGCGCAGTGTTGTATGGTGCGTTAAGCAATCATCCATTGAGATTAACAACAATCATATACCTTGAAAATACTTAACTTGACCAAAGATCTTGCAGTCTAAATTCAAACCACTCCAATCAGAATGATAGATCATTCAGTCCTTCGTGTCTGCCAGTGTTATGGAGCATTGACACACAGTACAACTGGGATCAGTTGATTTATCACAGAGCAGTCTTGGAACCCGAGATCTTTTAGTCTGTATATCTCAGTCCCACATCACACTGTACTAGTTGTGTGATACGTTGATTAAATCCTTTGGCACAGTCAGTCAGTAGCTCCTCCCAGCTATTATCCTTGCTAATTTTTTTAAATTATGAAAATAAAAAGATTTGCATTTATATAGCACCTTTCACGACCACTGGACATCTCAAAGCGCTTTACAGTCAATTAAGTACTTTTAGGGCTAGAATTTTCTCTCATATCGCCCATTTATCGCCCAGGTACCGCCACAAAATACAAATTTTGTCGAAAAAAACACATTTACCGCCCAGCGGTAAATTCCAGTCATTACTGCCGGGCAGTATTCAATACTGTCCGCCCATATATTACCGCCCCAATGCCGCCCAAAATGGAAATTTCATCATTAAGATCCGTTTACCACCGGACCTTAATATCATCCTGAAAAAGCAAGTCTTACTGTAGACATCTTAAGTAGATGGTATGGACACAGATCTGACAGGTTTGTTTGATATTGCACAGATCTTTATAGTTCTCCACAATTTGATGCATTTTTAAATGGATTGTAGTATTTTCTAGTGTTAGGCAATAATAAAAATGGTCTAATAAAGCCTTAGTTACTCCTTTAGTCTCTCTCACTCACTAGTCTCACTCACCCCAGTCTTACACTCCCCCAATCTCTCTTCTCCCCCCCAGTCTCTCTTCTCCCCCCCAGTCTCACTTCTCCCCCCCCAGTCTCACTCACCCCCCCCCCTGTCTCTCTCACCCCCCCCCCGTCTCTCTCACCCCCCCCCGTCTCTCTCACCCCCCCAATCTCTCTCACCCCCCCCAATCTCTCTCACCCCCCCAGTCTCTCTCACCTCCCCCAGTCTCTCTCACCTCCCCCAGTCTCTCTCACCTCCCCCAGTCTCTCTCACCTCCCCCAGTCTCTCTCACCTCCCCCAGTCTCTCTCACCTCCCCCAGTCTCTCTCACCTCCCCCAGTCTCTCTCACCTCCCCCAGTCTCTCTCACCCCCCCCCAATCTCTCTCACCCCCCCCAATCTCTCTCACCTCCCCCAGTCTCTCTCACCTCCCCCAGTCTCTCTCACCTCCCCCAGTCTCTCTCACCTCCCCCAGTCTCTCTCACCTCCCCCAGTCTCTCTCACCTCCCCCAGTCTCTCTCACCTCCCCCAGTCTCTCTCACCCCCCCCCAATCTCTCTCACCCCCCCCAATCTCTCTCACCTCCCCCAGTCTCTCTCACCTCCCCCAGTCTCTCTCACCTCCCCCAGTCTCTCTCACCTCCCCCAGTCTCTCTCACCTCCCCCAGTCTCTCTCACCCCCTCCAGTCTCTCTCACCCCCCCCAGTCTCTCTCACCTCCCCCAGTCTCTCTCACCTCCCCCAGTCTCTCTCACCTCCCCCAGTCTCTCTCACCTCCCCCAGTCTCTCTCACCCCCCCCCAGTCTCTCTCACCCCCCCCCAGTCTCTCTCACCCCCCCCAATCTCTCTCACCCCCCCCAATCTCTCTCACCCCCCCCCCAGTCTCTCTCATCTCCCCCAGTCTCTCTCACCTCCCCCAGTCTCTCTCACCTCCCCCAGTCTCTCTCACCTCCCCCAGTCTCTCTCACCTCCCCCAGTCTCTCTCACCTCCCCCAGTCTCTCTCACCTCCCCCAGTCTCTCTCATCCCCCCCAGTCTCTCTCATCCCCCCCAGTCTCTCTCACCAACCCCCCAGTATTTCTCACCCACCCCCCAATCTCTCTCACCCCCCCCAGTCTCTCTCATCCCCCCCCCCAGTCTCTCTCATCTCCCCCAGTCTCTCTCACCTCCCCCAGTCTCTCTCATCCCCCCCAGTCTCTCTCATCCCCCCCAGTCTCTCTCACCAACCCCCCAGTATTTCTCACCCACCCCCCAGTCTCTCTCACCCCCCCCCCCCCAGTCTCTCTCACCCATCCCCCCGGTCTCTCTCACTTCCTACTGTGATCTCACCCCCCCCCCCCCCCACAGCGATCTCACTCTTTCCCTCCCCCTCCACGCTCTCAGGCCGCCTGTCTCTGGCCTCTTGTCACTGCCTCTCAGGGGGGCGGAGCTTGACAGCCACACGCGAGTGCGCACAACTTGGGAGCCGAAGATTCCCGAGTCGATCGGCCAGCTCTGCCGCACACTGCCCGCTGCACTCCGCTCCAGCCCGCTTCGCCGCCGCCAACATGGAGCATCCGGCGGTTGAAAAAGACGCAACCACTGGAACACCGCTAAGGATCGGGCGGGGACGATTTATCAGGAAAATCCAGGCCTGAGAGTGCAGTCACTGTTGCAATGTGGGAAACGCAGCAGCCAACTTGAGCACAGCAAGCTCCCACAAACAGCAATGTGATAATGACCAGATAATCTGTTTTTGTTATGTTGCTTGAGGGATAAATATTGGCCAGGACACCCGGGATAACTCCCCTGCTCTTCTTTGAAATAGTGTCATGGGATCTTTTACATTCACCTGAGAGCAGACGGGACCTCGGTTTAACGTCTCATCCGAAAGACAGCACCTCCGACAGTGCAACACTCCCTCAGCACTGCATTGGAGTGTCAGCCTAGATTTATGTGCTCAAGTCCCTGGAGAGGGACTTGAACCCACAACCTTCTGACTCAGAGGTGAGAGTGCTACCCACTGAGCCACAGCTGGCATAGTTCTTTTTATAATGTTTACATTTTTTAAAAAGAACAGTAAGACTCCATTGCTCTTTTAAGAAAATCGTACAAAAATGAGCAATATACTGCTGTACATTCAAACACTCCCCTCCATCTTGGAGCAATTTAACCTGCAAATCATCTTGCATTTGTGCAAAACATTATTCGGCCAAGTTTGGAGTATTGCTGCAGTTCTGGAAATCCCATTTCTGGATGGATTTTAAGAGCCATGGAAGGGGTACAGCAAAAATTCACTAGAATGATACCAGTAATGAAAAATTATAGTTCTGAAGAAAGGTTCCAAATGATTGGAGAAAAGAGTTGATCTAATGGAGGTTATCAAAGTTATGAAAGGGTTTAAAAGGGTAAATAGTGAAAGATTGGGCCAGATTTTGTGGCAGCTAATAACAGCAATCTGTTGGTGTTTTCCATTATTACCCCTTTGAAACTGACCGCAACTTCAGGGTTTAGCACATGTGCATCTAAACGTGGAAATCCTGACTTTGCAATCCGTCATTCACTGCTCCGGCATTGGCTATCCCACCCTCCCATTTTTAAACAACTTTTAAAATACATATTTTTTTAAAGTTTGTGCATGATATTTGAGCTTCTGCCTTATCCGCATGTGAGAGTCCCAATCTTTATTTCGATCTCTGTTACATTTTGCAAAGTCCGGATAAAAGCAGCTTCTCATTTCCTGGTCTCCTGTCTGTGAGAATTCTTCAATGCGATTGGCTGCTTAGACAGCTTGTTGACGTCACAGCAGCATCGCACTCGGGAATTCCCACTACAGAGCGCTGCAGTCAATTACGTGTCAAAAAAGGCAAACTTTCACCACAGAGATTGCGAGATTGTGAGGTCTCTTTGGGGCCAGCAGCAAATGCCTTTGCTTCGGCACTGACCGCAAATTACAGGCCGTTATTTCTACTGATCGACGAATATACCCTGGATTATCATTAAAAGAACAAAGGAAGAAGTTAGAAGAAATGTTTTCACGGAGAAGGTTATTGGGACAACGGGCCGGATTTTCGTTTTTTGGGGTTTTTCGGCGAAAACAGTAGCAATACGTGAAAATTACTGTTTTCGCTGCGCTACCGTTTTTAGACCGAACTTTCAGCCTTCATCAGTAAGGGAGGCGTTCCTCGATTATTCGCGGCGCAAAATGTGAGTTTCGGCAATTTTAGTCCGGGGTCGTTTGTGCTACAAGAGGCGCCTTGGGAGGGGTGGGGGGGACATTCCAAAAACATTTACAAGACCCTTATCTAAGTAATCACTGCAACAAAATTTTAAAATAGAAACTTGAACTTACCTTTTTTGTAGGTTGTCTGACTTACCGCTGCTGGCAGGGCTGCACCGACAGGTTTGACCTATCGCTATTCTGGGCGCAGCATACGGGTTGGGAGAGAGCCGAAACTCAATCACAAATGCAATCGACGTAGTTGCATGTGGGCGCACCTCTCCCCGGCGATACTTGGAAGCTCCGCTGCAAACGGGTACCCGAGGATCCTGCCCGAGCTTTGTGACCGGGGGGTTAAATCGCAGCGAAAACCCAGTCGCAAACCTCTCGAAAATCCGGCCCATGGAGTGCATTACCACAAGTGGAAACTGAGTTTGAGATTTAACATCATTTGAAAGTGAATTGAATAAGGAAGAATGTAAAAGGATAAGGGGAAATGGCAAGGAAATGGGATTGATGCTGGCCAACAATTGTGGTGCTATAATGGGCATCAGAATCTGTGGGTTGGGGTGGATGTAAAACTCTTAATTGGTGTCCACCAACTCCTGCTGGTGAGTGTGAGTATGCGTGTTTATACAGACACGACTTTATAGGGACACGTGTTTATACAGACACGTGTTTATACGGACACCTATTGGTGCAAATTCAGGCTCCCTCACTGTTCATAACCAAAATCTCCTCCAACCAATTCCTCTGATAACACGATTTGGTGCCCACGGTTTACATCAAAATTTGCAACTAAAATAGACAAAATGAGTGTGAATGGTAATGACAGAGGAATTTCCATCCCAGACTCAATAGGGAAAAATCACATTTAGTTCTAACAGTTTGGCTCTTAGACTATTGTCATCACAGCTACCATAATATTTCCCAATTACGAGTGATGTTACAATTGCATGTTTTATCATAAACTGCATCACAAAAAGATCCCCAAAGGTTAGGCACTGGTGTCTCGCTCAGGACTGAGTTCAATTTCAACTCAGACTAATGGGAGAAAAGTCTCATCTGCACTGTGGCTTTTGTGGTCCCATGGGTTTGATGGTCTCAATGAGCAAGTGTTTACGGCCCAAAACTGCCTCTAATCGGCAATCTGAGAGTTCTTGGTTCCGACACCCAGTACTGTATCTGCTAACACCCTTTCCTGTATTATATTGGAAATGACCCGACCTCTGGAAGCCCACCAATATTGGAGACTCCCATTCCCCTGGCTCTCATGAGCTACCATTGAATCTCCAAT
Source organism: Pristiophorus japonicus (assembly GCF_044704955.1). Taxonomy (NCBI): domain Eukaryota; kingdom Metazoa; phylum Chordata; class Chondrichthyes; family Pristiophoridae; genus Pristiophorus; species Pristiophorus japonicus. The sequence goes on along the minus strand of NC_091992.1, from coordinate 51,229,831 downwards.
CAAACCTGGAAGTGTTAAGTAGATTCCTTCCCATTTGCCAATCTGAATCAACAGACCCCAAGAGCAGGGTTTGAGTGTAGCTACCCTGACATTACTCTGTATGATGTAAGAGGGGTTTAAGGTAGCTGTTTGCAGGGAAATATGACCCTGCTCAGGAGGTAGTTCTCTTAATTTTGACTGTTCTGGTCACATGATTATGATACTGTTCCGGTTAGGAGTACTGGAGAGACTGAAATGAGGGAGCATTTACAGTACAACTTTACCATCAATGAAAACCATCTCATGCTTGAAATTAGAGTGTCAATGCTCCCTTAATCAGATGTGACTTGGAACGTTTTACTACCTTAAAGACACTATATAAATGCACGTTATTACTGTTGTTACCCGTCATATCACATGGTTAGACATCTCCCAATGTACTAGGGTGCTTCAGTGCGAGCTGGTGCAGGAGGGCGACGGCAGTGAAGAGTGATGTCAGCAAGCTCCAGGTCGGTGATTGAAGAGTGGGCAGATGCAGCAGGAGCGGTGATAGACTGTGGAGGGATGTGATCGGGGCCCAGGAGGGGCGTGAGTTCGGGGCCAGGGGCCCAGGGGCAGCACGGGCCAGCCCTCACTGTGATACGTGTGCACACTAGGTCCGTGCAGCAGAGCAGGTCTCCAGTCGTCTTGGTCAATCCTTGCCACTGGACCAAGGCCTAGCTCTGTCAAGCCCGTGTGGTGGCTGGTGTGCAACGGTCACCACACGTTAAAAAAGTCCATGCACAGGCATCTTCCACCCTTCAGAATGTAGTTCGGGACCTGGAATATTAGGTCCTCCATTGAAACACCTGTGAACTCATCCTTTTTGGCATGGAAGCAAGTCATCCTCGTTTAGAAGGACTGCCTATGTTGACGATGATACTGTTACAAATTCAGATCTGCTGTGGCCACCTTCTCAGGTTCAGTAGTGTTAGTCAATCATGAAAGTGGAATAAACAGCTTGCTTTTATGGGAGTTGACTCTCATAGCATAACCCATCGGTGTAACAATATGACCTGAACCTCATATTTTTATGTTTCACACACATACTTTTTCAAACCCTCTGAAGGCGAGCCAAGCAAACACTCGGTGAGATGGGCCTTCCTAACCAATCAACAAGCTGCTTTATATCACAGCGAGTGAACATACAGAGCAACAGTTATGATCAAATACAATTAGCTCAATCAGTACAACGTCTTCGTCTGATAAAACAAAAATAATGAATATGCTACGCTTCCCCATATCCGTGGACAACTTACACAAAAGCAAAATACTGCAGACGCTGGAATCTGAAATAAGAACAGAGAATGCTGGAAATCTCAGCGGGTCAGACAGCATCTGTGGAGAGAAATAGAGGTAACGTTTCAGGTCGATAACCCTTCTGCCGAAGGGTCATCGATCTGAAACATTAACTCTGTTTTTCTCTCCACAGATGCTGCCTGACCAGTGGACAACTTGCTTAACTTAAACTAATTTCGAACTCCACCTGCATTGCATTCTTCTAACAACCTGTTTCTGAGTCTCAATGCCACTCAGTTTTCGGTTTCAAACACTTCACTGTTTCACTTTATAGGTCTCTCTGTGTTTTAGCTCTTGCAGCTCACAGCAAGAAAAAGGACTGCTAGATCTGCTGAGTACCCGGGACCAGTGCCATCCCAACACAATGAGTGTGAGGTGTTTATCAATTACCAAGACATTATAACAAATGGCCTACTCCTGTTCCTATTTCTTATGTTTTTATGTACTCTGTGCTCAAATCTCTGGAGTGGGGCTTGAACCCACGATCTTGTGACTCAGAAGGTGGACACTTAAAAGATCCCAAAATAGGACATGTGGTGAGATGTTACAAAATTCAACTATTAACATGGAGAGCAGACTTTCTCACCAGCATTATACAAAATCATCCTGCACTAGAAAAATAAACAGGTCTCTCTCAGAAAAGGGTCTGGAGAAAGATTTTGAAGTACAGGAATAAGAAAACTGCATTGTATATTCGAACATTAAATAGACGAGGAATCGACGCGTGTCGATACTTACACTTCCTGGAACTTTAATTCCTTGGACTTCTTTGCTTGATATTTCAGACCTTCAAGTGGAGGTAGAAAAAGGTCTACTATAAAGGCAATGTTACAGAGATTAATTGCTGTGGAAACAAAACTAGAATTAAAGCTTAAAAATAAAGCAAAGGTGTTGATTTTTTAATGCCTCTGATTTTATTCAATTTACATCAAAATTATGCATTATTGCAAGTGTTGGTCACAACCCATCATTCCCATTCGTGGCCTCATGACAGGAAACTTGAAACAATATGTGTATTTTCCAGGTTGCCTTCAACAGGTTTAAAAAGAACAAACTAATTTATATTTTTAAGCATGTTTCATGACCTCAGGATGTCCCAAAATGCTTCACAGCCAATGAAGTACTTCTTTTGTACTGTTGTGATGTAGGGATCCATGGAAGACAATTTGTGCACAGCAAGGTCTCGCAAACACCAAAAAGGGAAATAAATTAAACTGTTTTAGTCATGTTGTTTGAGAAATAAGATGTTGGCTAAGACACTGGGTGAATTCCCCTTCTCTTCTTCAATACTTCCAAGGGATCTTTTAAGTCAACCCAAGAGGGAAAACGGGACCTCAGTTTAACATCTCATCTTCCTGAAGTTCTCCCCGCTGTTTGCCAAACGTTCTACTTTTCCGTTGTCAGCAAATTTCAAGTTCCCTATACCCAAATCCAAATCATCTATAGATACCAAAAACCAAAAGTAGACCTAGCACTGATCCCCGGGGTACACTATTTCCAGCCCTTCTGTCCGGATCTACAGCTATTTACCATAGCTCTTTGTTTCTTGTGCATCAACCAATATTCTATCCATGCTGCAACATTTCTCCTTGGATCATATGCCTAAATTTTTCTAACAAGCCTCTTGCGAGCCACCATCTAAGAATCCAATGTTTGAATTCATTCTCAGGATGTGTGTTGCTGGCAAGGCCGGCATTTATTGCCCATCCCTAGTTGCCCACTTCATAGAGCTCAACTGCTTTGTTGTGGGACTGGAGTCATATATAGGTCAACCCAGGTTAAGATGACAAATTTCCTTCCCTAAAGGACATTAATAAACCCAGTTGGGTTTTCAGGACAATCTGGCAGCTTCATGGTCACTTTTACTGATTATCAGCTTTTTATTTCCAAATTTATTTTAACTGAATGCAAATTCTTAATCTCCTATTGGCAGGATTGGAATAGATGTTCTCTGGATCAGACCAGTCCTCTGGATGATTAGTTCACTCATATAACCACTACACTACCAGACCCATACATAAACTAGAAAGATCAACGAGTACAAGAGAAAAAGAAAATTCAGTCGGGTTAAAAAGAAAAAAATAAATGCTGGGAATCTGAAATCAATTTTAAACTTGCTAGAAATGCAGAGTAGGTAAAGCAACTGAAAAAAAAGCAGGTTAATGCACTGATGCAAGGTCCATTATACACATTAACCCACCGCTCCTCTTTCCGAACATATGGTGGATACTAGTTTCCTTCCGACTTCTGGATTGTTTTTTTAAAAAAGTTTCATCATTGTTAGGAATAGTAACAATTACGAAATAAGCCTTGATAAACACACTCACTGAACACTGCACCGTATGACTTTCAAGTTGAAGATCATTGAGGCACAGTCTGGTAAGTAATTGATCCCATTTCTTGAATTTTGATCTTTCAATGTGTTATGTATTGATGTGTATATCGTCCTGGTACCTTAAATGTATAATAAGCACAATGGTACACCACAGAGGGCGCTGTGGTGGGAGACCTGAAAGTACCTGCAAGAAGCAGTATAAAAGGCTGACCACCACACCTGAGAGTCACTCTGGAGCGGAACAATAAAGGACAAAGGTCACAGCAGTTAGATCAACACCAGACCGTGTGGAGTCAGTGATTTGTGTGATACATACACCACACAATGAGTATTTATAAAACAGAGAGTGAAAAAAATGTTGTTAAAGAATCTAACAGGGATCCCTGATGGTTGTGTTTAGATGTACTGGGTATCGCCCCAAACCACAGAACAAGAAACAAGCTTTAATTTGTGTTGAGTTAGGCGAGGTATTTCATTAAAGGAAAGCACAGGCAGGTCGATTTAAAGGGAGAGCGCTTAAGAGGAACTAGGGTGAAAGAGGAAGTGTGGAACCAGCCAAGACAAGCCAAAATAAATAAGAACTCCAGAGGGATGTAAAAATGAAAAGGGAATATCTGGGATAGAAAACCAAAGTTAAACCAAAAGGGGAACAGGTGAAATACAACAAGGGAAACAACTGAGAGGTATAACTAAGATGGAGACCATGAGGTGTGTTTCCTGTGGGATGTTCAAATGAGAGTGCCAGATACAACAGAAGGACGAAGAGATGCGAAAACTGTTAATCGGTAAGATTAGAGCAAGGTACAGGAACTTGCGCGCAGACAGAAAGGAAGAGAAATCGATTCAATAAATGAGTCATCTCGGTAAGTGATTATGGCCAGGCTAGCATCAGACCTGAAGAGTGAACCTTCAGGAATTGGAATTGGAGACCAGTACAGGGATTGGAGCTGGAGACCAGTTCAGTCAGGAACAGTGGGGTCATGACAGAGGGACCAGTACTGAGAAAAGCCATGGAAATAGGGATACTGGATGGATTAAGATTGGTAAAAGGAGCAAAAAAGTTTGGAAACTACCTAACAACCCAAGAGCTATTAGCAAATAGACATCAATCACTGTCAAACATTGCAGAAGGTAATGAAGTCCCAGAAGACAAGATATCTAGAAAACCAAAGAGGACAGTCTGGACAAAGAGGTCAGACGTCAAAGCTAGGTCACAGCTTGCAGGATTCATTGCTCAGGAAAATGCATAGGCACCTGAGGTGGTGTGCTGTCTACCTGATGTTACAGCAGTACATATTGAGGAAAGTTTAAAAGGGATACTGAAAGCTATCCAGTGGCAGTAGTCTGTATGTGGGGGAAGGGGGGTGTAAATGACATGGGGAGAAATAACATAGCAGCCTTAAAAACCACATATATAAGAACATGCTCAGATGCAAAGGAATACTCCCAGAGTTTGGGCAAGTTCACCAAAAGAACTGAGGAAGTAAATGAGTGGCTGGCAGCATGGTGTGGGCACAACAACACTACCTTCAAAAATAACTAGGGATCCTTGCAGAATAAAAAGGACTGGGACAAGAAATGGGGAAAAAAAGACTTAGAGACAACAATAGAAAATAATTTAAACTAGACACGGGAGGGCAGGGAGGAAAAAGGATTGGGCAAGACTGATCGTACGGTCGAAGGTAGTCAACAAGCCGCCATGGGCTCGAACTCAGAGACTCACATCAACGCAAGATCAGACTGACCTCTCTGGTTTTCTAGATATCTTGTCTTTTGGCACTTTATTACCTTCTGCAATGTTTGACAGTGACTGATGTCTCGTTGCTAATGGCTCTTGGGTTGTTAGGGGAACATTAGAGAGGGAAAATCTATAACAAGATGTATATACATGAACACTAGAAACATTAGAAAGAAAAAGACACAGTAGAAATAAGATGCCAGACCAGAGGCTGTAGGGAACTGGTGAGAATATCAGAAACATGGCTAAACTCTGAGGATGGAAATAAATACCTCATGTGGGGGTATGGATTATTTTAAAAAGATAGTGAACAAAAAACGTGGTTAGCCTTATACGTCAGGGATACCTGGCTGGTTTAAAAATGAAGTTAATCCTATGGGAGATAGAAACACATCAAATGCTAAACAAAACCAACACTATGGGTATACTATAGAGCACCTGGTCAGAATAAGGGGAAGGAAAATGTGTTCTATGAAGAGATGGGAAGGTTATGTGAGAAGACAAGGGTAGTTTAAAGGGAGACTTAATCAACCTAATATAAGCTGAGAAAATCCAGGTTGTTTAGAGTCAGAGTCATGCACAACTGCTCTTAACCCAGAGTGGTAACACTCAGCTCGATCTGGTATTCATTAACAACTCAGAAAATGCACAAGAAATGAAAATTCTAGTATGATTAAAGTTTAACATGAGCTTGGGGTCATAAATACCTAAGACCAGATGCCAGGCGCATAACTTTTAAAGGGTTAAATGAAAGAAGGGAACAACTAAAATGAATAAACTGGGTGAGAATGTTCATCAACACTTCAGCAAAAAAAAGAGTGAAACACCTTTAAAGGAATAATGCTGAGCATACAGAATAAGTGCATTCCAAGAACCAACAAGCTGGGCTCATGGTACTATGAAGCAAAGGTGACCCTAAGCGCATTAAACAAACAACTTAAAAGAGATAAAGAGGAACCATTGTAGAAATGGGGTTCACTGGGGTGAAAATAAAATAATGTTTCAATGTTAAGAGGGTAATCAAAAAGCCAAAGAAAAACTCGGAAAAAGCAGCTGAAGCTAAGCATAAACAGAACAAAAATATTTCAGTACCACAACTGAAAGGTGGCAACCAGAGAAGTTGTGAAAACCATAAAAGGAAGTGTAGGATGAGCGTTAAATAGTAAATAATCTGACAGACCAATTCCTCAGTATTCACAAGGGAAGACTTGAGCAACAAGCAATCACAACTATCTTAAGTATAATCAATGACTTAACTATAAATGAGATGGAAGTCCTAGACAGGCTAAATCAGCTCAAAAGAAATCTCCAGAGACAGATTGTACTTATCCCAGTCTACCGAGAGAGACAAACGAATAGACTTGTGAGGCACTGCCAATCAATATGAGGTAGTCAATGGACACTGGGTCACCAGTCAATGGGAAACAGGTTAATGTGGTGCCCAGATTCAAAAAGAGTCACAGGCAACTACTGACCCATTAGTCTTACTTCCATTCCCTGTAAAATAATGGTACTGATTATCAGGAGTACACTTGAGGATCATCTGTGCAACAATAACCTAATTAAATGCAGTCAGTGCGGATTCAGAAGGAGAGATGCCGCCTGACCAAACTCCTTGACTTCTTCGAGGGAGTGACGGCTCAACTGGACTGTATGATGTACATAAACTTCCAGAAGCATCTGGCAAAGTTCCACACAAAATTAAACTCAAAGGAGTGGGGATTCCAGGAAAGTCCTGGGAGTGGATAAGAAACTGGTTGAACAGTACATGTTAAAGGAGTTATGTCAGAGTGGGGGAGGGCACTGAGTGGGGGAGGGCACTGAGTGGGGGAGGGCCCTGGATGCGGGAGGGCACTGAGTGGGGGAGGGCCCTGGATGCGGGAGGGCACTGAGTGGGGGAGAGTGGGTACTGAGTGGGGGAGGGTACTGAGTGGAGGAGGATACTGAGTGAAGGAGGGTACTGAGTGGAGGAGGATACTGAGTGGAGGAGGATACTGAGTGGGGGAGGGTACTGAGTGAAGGAGGGTACTGACTGAAGGAGGGTACTGAGTGGAGGAGGGTACTGAGTGAAGGAGGGTACTGAGTGGGGGAGGGTACTGAGTGGAGGAGGATACTGAGTGCAGGAGGGTACTGAGTGGGGGAGGGTACTGAGTGGAGGAGGGCACTGAGTGGGGGAGGGTACTGGGTGGGGAAGGCACTGAGTGGGGGAGGGTACTGGGGGGGGGAGGGTACTGAGTGGAGGAGGGCACTGAGTGGGGGAGGGTACTGGGTGGGGAAAGGCACTGAGTGGGGGAGGGTACTGAGTGGGGGAGGGTACTGGGTGGGGGATGGTACTGAGTGGGGGAGGGTACTGGGTGGGGGAAGGCACTGAGTGGGGGAGGGTACTGAGTGGGGAGGGTACTGGGTGGGGGAAGACACTGAGTGGAGGAGGGTACTGGGTGGGGGAGGGTACTGAGTGGGGGAGGGTACTGGGTGGGGGAAGGCACTGAGTGGGGGAGGGTACTGAGTGGGGAGGGTACTGGGTGGGGGAAGGCACTGAGTGGAGGAGACTACTGGGTGGGGGAGGGTACTGAGTGGGGGAGCCCAAGGCCCAGCACTGAGACCATTACTATTTTGAATTTACATAAATGACCTGAACTCAGAAACTCAACAGATTAGAAGGGCCTATGGGGCACATATTATTAACCAATAAAGTTTCGTGTCCACGGAAGCCAAATCTGTTGAATGTGTAATAGATCTGATAACCTATTTGAATTGTTAAATACATTGCATTACTGTAAAGCAGGTCTCCTGATATTCTGTGCTTTTTCACGACACTATATTTGCTTAGCTCCCAAAAATAGTGCACTATCTGTCACAACTTTATCGTTGGGATAATCAATTTAGAAAGTTATTCTGATCCAATTAATGACTCCCAGTCTTGCATTTGTAGACTGCACCTACTGAAGAAATGAACAATTCATCGGTTACAACAGCAGCTAATACAACATGTCTGTTGGATGAAGAGTTCCTCACAATAATGATGCCTCCAGCACTTACAATCTTCCTCATTTTAGCTGCAAGCTTCAACAGTCTTGCCCTGTGGATATTCTGCTTTCATGTAAAGAAAAAGACTGCAATTGATATTTTGATGATCAATCTGTGTGTGGGCGACCTGCTCTTCTCACTCACCTACCCCATCACAATCATTTACTACAGTAACAATCACTGGATATTTGGAAACTTTATGTGTAAACTCCAAACATTCCTCATCTATTCCATCTTGATTGCAAGTGTCTTCTTCCTGACGTGCATCAGCAACTACCGGTGTTACATGATCATCAAACCCATCCAGTCCCAAATCAGAATCACAAAGAAATGCACCATTGTCCTTAGTGTATTAATCTGGTTGTTGGCTGGTGGACTCATGAGTACATCCTTTCTCAGGATCAATGTTTTTGAAATGAATGGAAAACTGCATTGTATGAGCTTGAATCAGCCAAATGTAAGGAAGCAATTTCTGTCTTCTACTGTTGCATTATTTGTTTTCAGCTTTGTGATTCCATTTGGATCCCTGCTGGTGTCCACTTTACTCATCCAAAGGAAATTAGCCAATGCTACGGTAACATCTCAATCTCAAATAGGCCAACGTGCCGTCAAGATGATAATAATAGTGTTGTGCATCTTCGTTATATGCTTTCTTCCAGTGAATGTAATACGTCTCGTCTTGTCTGTTATGGATAGCAAGAACTGCGCACTTTTACAAAAACTTGGAGTGGTTTACTATTCCTGTGTTCTATGCATTTATCTCAATGGTGTTCTGGATCCTATTGTGTATTTTTATGCTGGCACCAAATACAGGTCAAAGCTCATTAAGGCTATCAAAGGATCGACCTTTTGTAACAAACTGCCCATAGCATCCAGGAGCACCCATTCCAACAGTGAGTCAAAACTGTGACACATTGATGCAAATAGCCACGGATACAGAATATGTTGACACAGAGCCAACTTCACTTCAAAGGAATGTAACCTTTGCAGCAGTATTGGAACTTTAGTTAGATCTTTGACCTTCAGACCAGATGTTAGACTAAGGCCTGTTCCAGTGGTTCCATGAGCGACCGTATGAAACTACTTGTAGAGGAGCAGCAAGTTTTCCCTGCGTCCTAGCCATCATTTGTCCCTTAACTAACAAAAACGGTATAACTGGCCATTTTTCTCATTTACTGTTTGCAACATCTTGCTGTGTGCTCAACCAATAACAGTGACTGCACTTCAAAAGCACATAATTATGACGTGTTTTAGAAAGATGTGATAGGATTCTATATAAATGCTTCTCCTCAAAACTGTTTGGTATACCAATGTATTTTTGAAGCTATGCTTGTGTGTATAGCTTATCTGTATTAAATAAAAATGTTTGATCTAGTGTATTTCCAATCTGTCATGCCTTCCGGAGGCATCATAAAAGTGTCTCCTCAAAGGTGTCACATTAGGGATCTGCTGAAATCAAATATCCCATTGATCAAATGTGAAAAAAAGGCAACTGAGCAATATAGCACCTTTAATATAGAATAGATAACGTCCCATTGAGGGAACGTTAAAACAGATAAAAGGGATAATGGAGTAGACTCTCAGCCATGGTGTAAGAGATAGGAGGCTTGATCGAAAGCTCTGTTAAAAAGAGGAGTTTGAGAAGCTTTTCAATGGTGGAGAGATGGAAAGGTTTCAAGAAAAGCTCCAGAAAGCAGGATGAGATGTGTAAACCCACTGGCATTAGTGGTGGGGTGAGAAGGTGCATTCTGATTTCATTCCTAAATGGCCTAGCTCTAAGATTGTATCCCATTGTCCTCGATTCTCCCACCAGCGTAAATACCTTTTCTGCATCAATTCTATCAAATCTGTTTATAATTTTAAACACATCAATTAGATCAGCTCTCAATCTTCTAAATGCAAGGAAATACAAACCAAGTTTATGCAAACTGCTCTCTTAATTTGAATTTTGCAGTTGAAATGTAATTGGAAAAGTAAAACACTATAGAGAGAAGCTGAAATAAATTGAAAGAAGAGCGACACGTGTTTGAACTGCCCTCCATTCTACCAGTGAGGTCCAGGCAGCCACACTCCTGAACTTCCTCCAGCACCTGGGCTGACCTCTGTGGTCCTTTCTGTGGCCAACTCAAACTACTACCCCATCAGCGCCCCCCATCTCCAACCCAACTATGGCCAATGCAACCTCATCCCATCCCAGCCTGGCCAGGCCTTGGGGTGTCCTTCCCACTGCAAGTCCTTCCCCACCCATTCTTTTCACCTTCGCTCCAGCTATTGTTGTACAAGTTGAAGCTCTCTGGTCCTGAAACATCCGTGGTTCGGCATTAGTTTGCGGAACTGCCGCTTTGCGTGGGTGGCGTCCCGGTTTCCTACGCTTCCGCAAAGTTTGTTACGTCCAGCCGGCAGTCAGTGTTCTGTGCTATTATTTAGCTCTAATTTACCCCTAAATGAGGAGAGCACCGAGCAGCACTCAACAGGTACCGGTAAGCCTAGCCTAGGCTCGGCCTATGCTTATGTAGGATGTATCGGTACAGTCATATACTGACCTCCCGTGGTTCAGAAAATTCTCTGGTTCAGCACTGAGGGTGTCGGACCACAGAGGTCCAACCTGTATTTGGTTCCCATACTGCCCTTGCAATGCTGTGGCTGAACACAGAATTGTAAATATATTCAAGAAGGCATAATGCAGGAGCTAAACCCAGCAAGTCCGAGTCCATCTGCCCAAGAATAAAATTAGATATGCCCACTCAAGCTTCTAACATGAGGTGCAGTGGGGGGAGGTGGAGAGAGACGGGGGGAGGGGGAGAAGAGAGACGGGGGGGAGGGGGAAGAGAGAGACGGGAGGAGGGACAGGGCGGGGGAGAGAGAGACTGGGGGAGGGGGAGAGAGAGACGGGGGGAGGAGGAGAGAGACGGGGGGAGGAGGAGAGAGACGGGGGGAGGAGGAGAGATGGACGGACGGGGGGGGCGGGGGGGAGAGACGGGGGGGGGGAGAGAGAGACGGGGGATGGGGGGAGAGAGAGACGGGGGGAGGGGGGGAGAGAGACGGGGGGAGGGGGTGGGAGAGAGACGGGGGAGGGGGAGAGACGGGGGGAGGGAGAGAGAGAGACGGGGAGGAGGGAGAGAGAGACGGGGGGAGGGGGAGAGAGAGACGGGGGGAGGGGGAGAGAGAGACGGGGGGAGGGGGAGAGAGAGACGGGGGGAGGGGGAGAGAGAGACGGGGGGAGGGGGAGAGAGAGACGGGGGGAGGGGGAGAGAGAGACGGGGGGAGGGGGAGAGAGAGACGGGGGGAGGGGGAGAGAGAGACGGGGGGAGGGGGAGAGAGAGACGGGGGGAGGGGGAGAGAGAGACGGGGGGAGGGGGAGAGAGAGACGGGGGGAGGGGGAGAGAGAGACGGGGGGAGGGGGAGAGAGAGACGGGGGGAGGGGGAGAGAGAGACGGGGGGAGGGGGAGAGAGAGACGGGGGGAGGGGGAGAGAGAGACGGGGGGAGGGGGAGAGAGAGACGGGGGGAGGGGGAGAGAGAGACGGGGGGAGGGGGAGAGAGAGACGGGGGGAGGGGGAGAGAGAGACGGGGGGAGGGGGAGAGAGAGACGGGGGGAGGGGGAGAGAGAGACGGGGGGAGGGGGAGAGAGAGACGGGGGGAGGGGGAGAGAGAGACGGGGGGAGGGGGAGAGAGAGACGGGGGGAGGGGAGAGAGAGACGGGGGGAGGGGGAGAGAGAGACGGGGGGAGGGGGAGAGACGGGAGTGGGGGGGAGACACAGGAGAGGGGAGAGAGTCTGGGGGCGGGGAGAGAGACGGGGGCGGGGAGAGAGACTGGGGGGCTGGAAGAGAGATTGGGGGGCTGGAAGAGAGATTGGGGGGCTGGAAGAGAGATTGGGGGGCTGGAAGAGAGATTGGGGGGCGGGGGAAAAGAGACTGGGGGGTGGGGGAAGAGAGACTGGGGGGTGGGGGAAGAGAGACTGGGGGGAGAAGCAGGAATGGAGAAAGAGCCTGGGGGGGAGGGGAGAGAGACTGGGGTCTGGGGGAAAGGAGAGACAGAAAGAGCCTGGAGGGGGGGGGGGGGAGGAAAGAGACAGTGTGTCTGGGGGGGAAGAGTGTGTGTGTCTGTGGGGGGGGGGGGGAAAGAGGAGATAGTGTCAGGGCTTGTGGGGGGGGGGGGGGGAGGGAAAGTGACCGTGTCTGGGGGAGGAAGAGACCGTGTTCGGGGGGGGTGAAAGAGAGCGTGTCGGGGGAGGGGGGGGAAGAGAGTGTGTCTGGGGGGGTGGGGGGGGCGACAGGGGGAGGGAAGAGAGAGCGTGTGTGGGGAGGAAGAGTGTTTGTATCTGGGGAGGTGGGGGGGGGCAGTTGGAAGAGAGAGTTTGTCTGGGTGGGGGGTGAAGAGAGAGTGGATCGAGTTGCAATTTGCAAATTCAGTGAGAACTTGGGCTGGGTGGTTCCAGTTACACATTGCAGAGAAACTTCAGGGTTGGCTTTTGCTCCAAGGGGACCAGAGGCAAGGAGCGGCCATTTTTACAGTACAAATAAATGGGTCCTTTTAGTAGATTAACACTAACCACTGGTGTATCATCACAAGCACATCAGTGGGAGAGTGGACACTTGCTCACAGTCAGGATGATCACCTGAGGTAGCCAAGCTCCCCCTTCATCATCCAATGTTGTGAAAGCCACTGCTGATGTCAGTGTAGTACAGTTGGAAGCTTGGGAACAGCTCAGTTGCCTGCCCTATAGATGCTTAAACGATAAGGGGATAAGGGGTTATGGGGAGCGGATGGGAAAGTGGAGCTGAGTCCATGATCAGATCAGCCATGATCTTATTGAATGGCGGAGCAGGCTCGAGGGGCCATATGGCCTACTCCTGCTCCTATTTCTTATGTTCTTATGTTCTTATATTAAGTATAGAGTGTGGCACAGCAAGACCTAAAGTTAAGGAATGGGTGGAGGGGGGGGAATACAATCTCAAAAATAGAAAAATAAGAATGTTCAATGGGTACGAGAAAGATCAAATATTCAGTAGAGGTTAAAAAAAACAGCAGGAATTTGAAACAAAATTTGAACATGAGGAGATGCAGAGTAGGTTGGTGAACCTGAGAGAGAAAGGACGGGTTAATGTAATGATGAAAGGTCCCGGCCAAGGCACTAAGCTACCTTTATCTTCCAGATGCTGACCGACTTGCTGTCCGTTAAACAGCATTTCTGGTTGTATTAAAAGAAACTTCATTTGGTGCTTTGAACAAACAGGCAATGGTTTTCGTCGCACCAGTAGCCTGAATCACAGCATTGTTTTTCCACTTTATAAAACAGTTTCATCACAATTGCGAGGTGTAGTAATGATTGTGAAATGAGCCTTTATGAAAAACATTTCACTGATTGCAGCATTGTCATGGCTGCAAGCTGATGGACACAGAGACACAATCTGGTAAGTGATTGAATCCGTTTATTACATTTTGAAATTTCAACTAGTATTTGGTTCATAGAGAAAATAGCATAGTGCATTAAACAGTACCAAAGTAAACAGGCCAGCAAGGTCTTAGGTTCAATACCTGGTCTGTGCCAAGTTAGATGATTTCAAATGACTACAGTGCAAATGACTGGGGAGGGAGGGAACTTCAGAAATAATCAGTTAGCTCCCGCACCATATACTTCTATCAAGTGATCCACATACGAGAGACGAAAGATATCAGGTTGCGATGTATCTGGATGAATAACCTGGTTAAACTCACTGTTGAGGCTCATGCATGGCCACTTAGCTGAGGCATCAGAAGGAAGTCAGTGCTCATAGAACCGCACTCCAATGCAAATAAGCACCTTCAGGAGAGGAGGAACATTCTTGGGAGAGGAAAGAAGAAATAAAATGAGAGAGAGGCAGACATTTCAGTGCCCTTATGCTCCAATGTGCTGCAGAGTGACAGATGATCTTCCATCTGCTGGATCTAGGTTAGATGTCAGGTGGTCCTTTTCCCAGAGAATAGTAGACCTCTGGAACAAACTGCCCTCTCATGTGGTGGACGCAGACTCACTGAATTCCTTCAAGCAAAAGCTGGATTTGTTTCTGGCTGTGGTGGAGATCACCTCTTACAGAAGGTAGGTACTGCAGGGAATTTAATGGCCAGAGTGATCTCTTGCACTAGTTTTGATCGCCTAGATGGGTCAGAGAGGAATTTCCCAGATTTTTTTCCCCCAAATTGGCCTGGATTTTTAATCTTTTTTTGCCTCTCCCAGGAGATCACATGGCTTGGGGTGGGGTGGAGTGTGTAAGTTGTGATACACAAGGTATCACAATTGTGAGGGACAGGCTCGATGGACCCGATGGTCTTTACCTGTCCGGCATTTTTCATGTTTGTATCTCGACATTTCCCCCAATTGTTCAGTTCCCAATCTCAGCTAGTGGAGAAATAAAGACAGCTGCCAGTTTCACTTCAGCATTAAGAGCAGATAGCAAGCACATCCTGACTAAATCCATCAAGAAACCATGCAACGTGTAGTTCATGTAAAAAGATAGGACAACATTTTGCAAGGCTATTTCCATTGTCGAACCATTGCCTTAATTTGTCATATATGTAAATTATAAAGGAGAAACTACTGGAAATAGGGCATCCCCACGTGAATGGGCTAATATTTTTTGGGTGATATTCTTGGCCCCCCCCTTCCCTTTCAGATGCTGACTGACATGCTATAGAAACATAGAAAATAGGTGGAGTAGTAGGCCATTCGGCCCTTCGAGCCTGCACCGCCATTCAATGAGTTCATGGCTGAACATTCAACTTCAGTACCCCATTCCTGCTTTCTCGCCATACCCCTTGATCCCCCTAGTAGTAAGGACTACATCTAACTCCTTTTTGAATATATTTAGTGAATTGGCCTCAACAACTTTCTGTGGTAGAGAATTCCACAGGTTCACCACTCTCTGGGTGAAGAAGTTTCTCCTCATCTCGGTCCTAAATGGCTTACCCCTTATCCTTAGACTATGACCCCTGGTTCTGGACTTCCCCAACATTGAGAACATTCTTCCTGCATCTAACCTGTCCAAACCGGTCAGAATTTTAAACGTTTCTATGAGATCCCCTCTCATTCTTCTGAACTCCAGTGAATACAAGCCCAGTTGATCCAATCTTTCTTGATATGTCAGTCCTGCCATCCCGGGAATCAGTCTGGTGAACCCTCGCTGCACTCCCTCAATAGCAAGAATGTCTTTCCTCAAGTTAGGAGACCAAAACTGTACACAATACTCCAGGTGTGGCCTCACCAAGGCCCTGTACAACTGTAGCAACACCTCCCTGCCCCTGTACTCAAATCCCCTCGCTATGAAGGCCAACATGCCATTTGCTTTCTTAACCGCCTGCTGTACCTGCATGCCAACCTTCAATGACTGATGTACCATGACACCCAGGTCTCGTTGCATCTCCCCTTTTCCTAATCTGTCACCATTCAGATAATAGTCCGACTCTCTCTCTGTTTTTAACCACAAAAGTGGATAACCTCACATTTTATTCACATTATACTTCATCTGCCATGCATTTGCCCACTCACCTAACCTATCCAAGTCACTCTGCAGCCTCATAGCATCCTCCTCGCAGCTCACACTGCCACCCAACTTAGTGTCATCCGCAAATTTGGAGATACTACATTTAATTCCCTCGTCTAAATCATTAATGTACAATGTAAACAGCTGGGGCCCCAGCACAGAACCTTGCAGTACCCCACTAGTCACTGCCTGCCATTCTGAAAAGTACCCATTTACTCCTACTCTTTGCTTCCTGTCTGCCAACCAATTCTCAATCCACATCAGCACACTACCCCCAATCCCATGTGCTTTAACTTTGCACATTAATCTCTTGTGAGACCTTGTCGAAAGCCTTCTGAAAGTCCAAATACACCACATCAACTGGTTCTCCCTTGTCCACTCTACTGGAATCAAAAAATATACATCTTAATTTTCCCTTTCAAATTCCACTCATCAAATTCATCTCATCGTGTACATAGTCCAGCAGTCAGCACACAAAGTGTTACGCATTAATAATTTGGCAATTTATTAAGGAAATACCGCAGCGAGGTTCCTCTTCAGGGTTTACCGAACTGTGTTTCAATAACACAGACCTGAAACGTTAACTCTTTCTTTCCCAACAGAAATTGCCTGACTGGCTGAGTTTTTCCAGTATTTTCTGTTTTTAGTTCAGATTTAAATATTGTTACTCCATTGTTTGAGCTACCGGTTGTGTCAACCAATCAATCATTTCCCTACTGAAATTAACTAATTTCCAGTCCAATACCTTTATATTGGATTCCAAATTAGGGTCACAGTGAAAATTGATAAAAAAGAAATGATATTACCATTTTCCAAGTATGCTCCTACCTTTACGTTGCTTATCTGCCCTGCTCCATTATTCAGAAGCAGATCTAGTCACTGGTCAGACATGCAAAATACTGATTAAAGAACCAATCCTGGATGTATTCTAGAAATTCCTCCCTATCTTGACTACAAACTTTGTCTTATCCCAGTATAAAGTTCTCCATTTTTAGAAAGTTTTACTGCAGTGATACAGTTTAGAACTGCCTAACAATCATATTCTCAATGCCTTTTCCACTATTTAGTGGCCCATAACATATTCCTAATATGACAACAGAGAGCTTCTTATTTCTTAACTGAACTCACACCCCATCGTTTTACTGTTAATAAAAACTAATTTCTGTGGCTATAACCTTAGAGCCGATTTTAACCCTGCCTGCCAATGAAAACAGACGGGCAGTTAACATCACCTGCGAGGCGTACTTGCCAATATCCCACATAATTCCATTTTAACTGGCAGGGCCGTTCTTTAAATTAGCAGATTAGGCTCCAATAATGTAATCAGGGCTCATTTGCTTTTTAAACCGTTTTCTTTGTAATTAGCACCAAACTCCCTTCACAGAACTGCCATCATGCCAATGTGAATCATAATTTCATGCTACTTACAAACATACAGCACAGAAGGAAACCATTCAGCCCACCATGCGTGTGCCAACTCTTTGGTAGAGCTATCCTATTAACCCCACACTCCTGTTTTCCCATAGCCTTGTAATTTTCCTCCACTAAGTATTTATCCAATTCCTGTTTGAATATTACTATTGAATCTGCTTCCATACCCTCTCAGGCAATGCATTCCAGATCACAAGAATTCACTGTGTAAAAAAATGCTCCTCATGTCGCCGCTGGTTGACCTTAAATCTGAATCCTCTGGTTACTGACCTTTCTGCCAAACATTACTTAGGATTACGCAGGATATACAGCAATGAAACAGGCCATTCGGCCCAAATCATTCATGCCCGCCTTGATGCTCCACTCGAGCCTCTTCCTGTCTTTCCTCATCTATCAGCATAACCCTCTATTCCCTTCTTCCTCATATGCTTATCTAACCGCTCCTTGAATACTGTTCGCTTCAATCACTCCCTGTGGTAGCGAGTTCCACATTCTCACCACTCTTTGGGTAAAGAAGTTCCTTCTGAATTCCCTATTTGATTTCTTGCTATTCTTATATTGATGCCATTTAGTTCTGCTCTTCCCCACAAGTGGAAACACTATCTCTATGTGACTACTCTATCAAAACCTTTCATAATTTTAAAGATCTCTATTAGGTCACCCCTCAGCCTTCTCTTTTCAAGAGAAAGGAGGCCCAGCCTGTTCATCCTGTCCTGATAGGATGATACCAGAACTACGAGGTTATGCCTTATAAATCTTTTTTGCACTCTCTTCTATATCCTTTTTATAATATGGCGACCAGAATTGTACACAGTACGCCAAGTGTGGTCTAACCAAGGTTCGATACAAGTTCAGCATAACTTCCCTACTTTTCAATTCAATCCCTCTAAAAATAAACCCTCGTGCTTGGTTTGCTATCTTTATGTCCTGATTAACCTGTGTCGCTACTTTCAGTAATTTATGTATTTGTACTCCAAAACCCTTTTGCTCTTTTATCCCACTTAGATTCACATGTTCCAAGTAATATGTAATCTCCCTATTGTTCTTACCAAAATGTAATACCTCACATTTATCGGTGTTGAATTTCATTTGGCAATATGCCGATTCTTCAAGTTTTAGTGTAATTTAATTTGTTGCCGTCCTCCTCAGTATTGCTGTCAATTTGGTGTCATCTGCAAATTTAGAAATTGTGTTTTCCAAAGTTTAAATCATTCATATAAATTGTGAACAACAGTGACCCCAGCACAACCCACCTTCTGCTACTCTGAATAGCTACCTTTTACCCCTACTCTCTGCTTTCTGTCTTGAAGCCAGCTAGCTATCCATTCTATTTGTCCCCATACTCTGACCTTATTCATCAGTCTGTTATGTGGTACCTTATTGAAGGCCTTTTGACAATTTAGATAAATTACATCTACTGCGTTATCTCTTCAAAAAATTCTCAGGTTGGTCAAGTGGGACCTTCCCTTTTGAAATCCATGCTGACTATTCATTATTATATTTTTGGTTTCTAGATGTTCTACTTTCTCCACATAACTGAAACATAGAAATTAGGTGCAGGAGCAGGCCATTCGGCCCTTCGAGCCTGCACTGCCATTCAATAAGATCATGGCTGATCATTCAACCTCAGTACCCCTTTCCTGCTTTCTCTCCATACTCCTTGATCCCTTTGGCCGTAAGGGTCAGATCTAACTCCCTTTTGAATATATCTAACGAACTGGCCTCAACAACTTTCTGCGGCAGAGAATTCCACAAGTTAACCACTCCCTGTGAAGAAGTTTCTCCTCATCTCGGTCCTAAATGGCTTACCCCTTATTGTTAAGACTGTGACCCCTGGTTCTGGAACTCCCCAGCAATGGGAACATTCTACCTGCCTCTAACCTGTCCAATCCTGTCAGAATTTTATACGTTTCTATGAGATCCCCTCTCATTTTTCTAAACTCCAGTGGATACAAGCCCATTTGATCCAGTCTCTCCTCATATGTCAGTCCTGCCATCCCGGGAATCAGTCTAGTGAACTTTCGCTGTACTCCCTTAATAGCAAGAACGTCCTTCCTCAGATTGGGAGACCAAAACTGAACACAATATTCCAGGTGTGGCCTCACCAAGGCTCTGTACAACTGCAGTAAGACCTCCCTGCTCCTATACTCAAATCCTCT
This sequence comes from Pristiophorus japonicus, assembly GCF_044704955.1. Taxonomy (NCBI): domain Eukaryota; kingdom Metazoa; phylum Chordata; class Chondrichthyes; family Pristiophoridae; genus Pristiophorus; species Pristiophorus japonicus. Next base: position 51,210,305 of record NC_091992.1, on the reverse strand, counting down.
AGCTATGAAGGCCAACATGCCATTTGCCGCCTTTACCACCTGCTGTACCTGCATGCCAAACTTCAATGACTGATGTACCATGACACCCAGGTCTCGTTGCACCTCCCCTTTTCCTAATCGGTCACTATTCAGATAATATTGTGTCGTCCTGTTTTCACCACCAAAGTGGATAACCTCACATTTATCTACATTATACTGCATCTGCCATGCATTTGCCCACTCACCTAACCTATCCAAGTCACCTGAAGTCACTCATCCCTGGTAAATCTCTTCTGCATTCTCTCCAAGGCCTTGACTTCCTTCCTAAAGTGTGGTACCCAGAATTTAACACAATACTCCAGCTGAGGCATAACCAGTGTTTCATTAAGATTTAGCATATCACTGATATTGTCTTCAATGCCTTTATTTATAAAGCCAAGGATGCCATATGGTTTTTTAACAACCTTCTCAACCTGTCCTGCCACCTTCAAAGGCACGATGGTTCAGAAGGCTATCCAAGGGGGGGGGAGGGGGGGGGGGGGAAGAGGGGGGGTGGGTAGAGAGGGAAAGAGTAGAATAGAAATGTGGTGATGATAGGGGATTCTATAATTACTGGGATCAACAGCATCCTCTGCAGCCAAGAATGAGAATCCCGAAGGGTATGTTGCCTATGGGATATCTCACAGTGGCTGGAGAGGAACTTGGAAAGGGAGCGGATAAATCCAGTTGCCGTGGTCTATGCTGGAACAAACGACATAGGTAGCAACAGGGAGGAGGTCCTGCTGAAACAGTGTCAGGAATTAGGCTCTAAATTAAAAAACAGGACCTAGAGGGTAATAATCTCTAGATTATTGCCCGAGCCACATGCAAATTGGCATAGAAGCAGACAAATCAGGAGAATTAGCACGTGGCTAAAGGGCTGATGTGGGAAAGAGGGATTTCTTTTCATGGGACACTGGCACCAGTTCTGGGACAGGAAGGGGCTGTACCGATGGGTCGGGCTCCACCTGATCCAGGATGGGACCCGTGTCCTAGCAGAAAGGTTAAATAGGGAGGTGGCAAAGGCTTTCAACTAGTAAGATGGGGGAGGAGATCGACAAGAAACATAACCAGCCTAAATATAAACAAAACAGGAAAAGAGAGCATAGGAAAGAATAAAGGGAGGACATTGATGGCAAAGAAATAAATAGATTTATAGCACAGGAGTCTAAAAAGATGATTAAATGGAAAGTGAGAGAAAATTCTATTAAAAATGAGTTAAACTGACTGTACAGCAATGCAGAGTGTCCAGCAATGCAGAGTGTCCATAATAAAATAGGGGAGCTGGAGGCAATCACGTGTTGCGAGGAATCAGACATAGTAGGGATTACTGAAACGTAGCTACAGAAAAATCAGGACTGGGAATTAAATATTGCAGGGTATAACATATTTAGAAAAGATAGAGAGGTGAAAAGGGGAGGTGGAGTGGCTATACTTATTAAGGATAACATAATGACAGTAGAAAAAAGTGATGCAGCTATCTACAAAACAAAATCAGAATCCATATGGATAGAGATAAAAGATAATAAAGGATCAATCACACTAATAGGTGTAGTCTACAGACCACCTAATAGTGGAAGGGAGGTGGAGGAAGAAATATGCAGACAAATTAAGGAAATGAGTAAAAAACATAAAATAATAATCATGGGGGATTTCAATTACCCTGATATTAATTGGACAGAAGAGGTAGATAAAGGGGATAAGGGAATAGAGTTCTTACAATGTGTACAGGACTCTTTTCTAACCCAATATGCAAAAAGCCGAACAAGGGCGGATTTGCTATTGGATCTAGTAATGGTGGAATGAACCAGAGCAGATAAGAAAAATAAAAGTAGGGGAACATCTAGGCAATAGTGACATAATATAATAAGTTTTAAGATGAAAATTGAGAAGGACATAAGTGGGACAAAAACCAGGGTAAAGATTGGAGAAAAGCTGATTTTCAGCGGCTGAGAATAGGACTTGGGGATAATAAAATGGGCAACAATATCTGCAAAAAAACGATGTAGAAGAGCAATGAGAAACATTTAAAATGGTGTTCAACAGAGTGCAGGAATAATATGTTCTGCTAAAAAGAATTAAACACTAATGAGACTCCATGGATGAATAAAGACATAAGGGAACAATTGAGAGCAAGGAAAGAGGCATACATTAAGTATAGACAGCAGGGGAGTGCATAATACAGGAGAATATGAAAAGATTAGGAGAGAAGTCAAAAAAACAATTAGGAAGGCAAAGTGGAACTATGAAATTAAATCATCAAGGAACATAAAAGAGAGTAAAATATTTTACAGGCACATTAATAAAAAAAAGGGAAGGTTGTGATGAGAATAGGGCCATTAAGGAAAGTACCAAAGGTAATGAGAGAGAGATGGCAGAAATAATAAATAATTATTTCGCTTCAGTATTTACCAGGGTGAATAGAACAGGCGGACATGACATTGTATGATGAGGTTTGTAATGGGAGGGTTATGCTGATAGATTTACATGAGGAAAGACGGGAGGGGGCTCGAGTGGAGTATAAACGCTGGCATGGGCTGGTTGGCTGAAAGGACATATGACCGAGAAATGGGCCAAAGTAATTCAAAGATTTCCACCCTTACTTCCCTCAGTAACGCAGAATGCATCCCCCATCTGGACGGGGCAAATTTTCTACTTTGAGGATAGCTAGCCTTTTAAGTCCATCCTCTTTATATTTTGCTAGTCAATATCGCTACTGCCACATTGGCAGCATCCGCTCAGCTCATCTTGCAGCAAAACGATGCAACTACAAAAACATACTAAACTGAGAAGTCAGAAGGTTGTGGGTTCAAGTTCCACTCCAGAGACTTGTGCACAAAAATCTAGGCTGACACTCCAGTGCAATACTGCATTGTCAGTTGTGCTGACTTTTGAATGAAATGTTAAATGGAGACCCCGCCTACCCTTTCAGGTGGACAGTAAACGATCCTGTGGCACTATTTTGAAGAGGAAAAGGAAGTTATATCCCCAGTGTCCTGACCAGTATTTATCCCTCAATCAACATCACTAAAAACAGAAGAAATTAGAGAAGAAATTAACGCAATATTAAGGATTGATGTGGAATCTGTAATGGTTGAGCTGCGGAATACCAAAGGACAGAAAACGGTAGTGGGAGTTGTGTACAGACCACCAGACAGTAGTAGTGAGGTTGGGGACAGCATCAAACAAGAAATTAGGGATGCGTACAATAAAGGTACAGCAGTTATCATGGGCGGCTTTAATCTACATATAGATTGGGCTAACCAAACTGGTAGCAGTACGATGGAGGAAGATTTCCCGGAGTGTATTCGGGATGGTTTTCTGGACCAATATGTCGAGGAACCAACAAGAGGGCTGCCCATCCTAGACTGGTGATGTGTAATGAGAAAGGACTAATTAGCAATCTTGTTGTGCGAGGCCTCTTGGGGAAGTGTGACCATAATATGGTAGAATTCTTTATTAAGGAGAGTGACATTGTTAATTCAGAGACTAAGGTCCTGAACTTAAGGAAAGGTAACTTCGATGGTATGAGGCGTGAATTGGCTAGAATAGACTGGCGAATGATACTTAAAGGGTTGACGGTGGATAGGCAATGGCAAACATTTAAAGAGCACAGGGATGAATTTCAACAATCGTACATCCCTATCTGGAGTAAAAATAAAATGGGGAAGGTGGCTCAACCGTGGCTAACAAGGGAAATTAGGGATAGTGTTAAATCCAAGGAAGAGGCATATAAATTGGCCAGAAAAAACAGCAAACCTGAGGACTGGGAGAAATTTAGAATTCAGCAGAGGAGGACAAAGAGTTTAATTACGAGGGGGAAAATAGAGTATGAGAGGAAGCTTGCTGGGAACATAAAGCTTCTAAAGATTTGTGAAGAGAAAAAGATTAGTGAAGACAAATGTAGGTCCCCTGCAGTCAGAATCAGGTGAATCTATAATGGGGAACAAAGAAATGGCAGACCAATTGAACAAATACTTTGGTTCTGTCTTCACAAAGGAAGACACAAATAATCTTCCGGAAATCAAGAGGACCGAGGGGCGAACGAGAAGGAGGAACTGAAGGAAATCCTTATTAGTCAGGAAATTGTGTTAGGGAAGTTGATGGGATTGAAGGCCGATAAATCCCCGGGGACTGATAGTCTGCATCCCAGAGTACTTAAGGAAGTGGCCCTAGAAATAGTGGATGCATTAGTGATTATTTTCCAACAGTCTATTGACTCTGGATCAGTTCCTGTGGACTGGAGGGTAGCTAAATGTAACACCACTTTTTAAAAAAAGGAGGGAGAGAGAAAATGGGGAATTATAGACCAGTTAGCCTGACATCAGTAGTGGGGAAAATGTTGGAATCAATTATTAAAGATGAAATTGCAGCGCCTTTGGAAAGCTGTGACAGGATCGGCCCAAGTCAGTATGGATTTATGAAAGGGAAATCATGCTTGACAAATGTTCTAGAATTTTTTAAGGATGTAACTAGTAGAGAGGACAAGGGAGAACCAGTGGATGTAGTGCATTTGGACTTTCAAAAGGCTTTTGACAAGGTCCCACACAAGAGATTGGTGTGCAAAATTAAAGCACATGGTATTGGGGTAATGTATTGACATGGATAGGGAACTGGGAAGCAGAGAGTCGGGATAAATGGGTCCTTTTCAGAATGGCAGGCCGTGACTAGTGAGGTGCCGCAGGGCTCAGTGCTGGGACCACAGCTATTTACAATATACATCAATGATTTAGATGAAGGAATTGAGTGTAATATCTCCAAGTTTGCAAATGACACTAAGCTGGGTGGCGGTGTAAGCTGTGAGGAGGATGGTAAGAGGCTGCAGGATGACTTGGACAGGTTAGGTGAGTGGGCAAATGCATGGCAGATGCAGTATAATGTGGATAAATGTGAGGTTATCCACTTTGGTGGCAAAAACACGAAGGCAGTATATTATCTGAATGATGGCAGATTAGGAAAAGGGGAGGTGCAACGAGACCTGGGTGTCATGGTCCATCAATCATTGAAGGTTGGCATGCAGGTATAACAGGTGGTGAAGGCAGCAAATGGCATGTTGGCCTTCATAGCTAGGGGATAAGTATAGGAGCAGGGAGGTCTTGCTGCAGCTCTACAGAACCTTGGTGAGGCCTCATCTGGAATGTTGTGTTCAGTTTTGGTCTCCTAATCTGAGGATGTTCCTGCTATTGAGGGAGTGCAGCAAAGGTTCACCAGACTGATTCCCGGGATGGCAGGACTGACATATGAGAGACTGGATCGACTGGGCCTGTATTCACCGGAGTTTAGAAGAATGAGAGGGGATCTCATAGAAACATAATATTCTGACGGGACTGGACAGGTTATATGCAGGAAAAATGTTCCCGATGCTGCGGGAGTCCAGAACCAGGGGCCACAGTCTAAGGATAAGGGGTAAATCATTTAGGACCGAGATGAGGAGAAACTTCTTCACTCAGAGTGTTAACCTGTGGAGTTCTCTTCAGCAGAGAATTGTTGATGTCAGTCCTTTAGATATATTCATGAGGGAGTTAGATATGACCCTTACGGTTAAGGGGATCAAGGGGTATGGAGAGAAAGCAGGAAAGGGGTACTGAAGGAATGATCAGCCATGATCTTATTGAATGGCGGTGCAGGCTCGAAGGGCCGAATGGTCTACTCCTGCACCTATTTTTTAGGTTTCTATGTTTATTAAAAATACATTAGAAACATTTTGAGAACATTGATAACTCAATAAATATTTTTTTACCTGCAACAGCGCTGATTAGGATACAAAAATATGTTGAATATACCCAGCATTACTGCAAGAGGGGTCTTTCATGATAGAATGTAGTTTTGCATAATGCTATTTTTGCTTGACTCCCTAAGTTACTGTGTAAAGTACATCACAATTTAGAAACTGATATTCTGATCCAAGATATGGTACTCTTGTCTTGTGTATATATAGGCTGTTTATACTGAAGAAATGGCCAATTCATCAGTTACAGCAGCAGCTAATACAACATGTCTGTTAGATGAAGAGTTCCTCACAATAATGATGCCTCCAGCACTTACAATCCTCTTAATTTTAGCTGTAAGCTTCAACAGTCTTGCCCTGTGGATATTCTGCTTTCATGTAAAGAAAAAGATTGCAATTGATATTTTGATGATCAATCTGTGTGTGGGCGACCTGCTCTTCTCACTCACCTACCCCATCGCAATCACTTACTACAGTAACAATCACTGGATATTTGGAAACTTTATGTGCAAACTCCAAGCATTCATTGTCTATACCACTGTATTGGCAAGTGTCTTCTTCCTGACGTGCATCAGCAACTACCGGTGTTACATGATCGTCAAACCCTTCCAGTCCCAAATCAGAATCACAAAGAAATGCACCATCGTCCTTAGTGTATTAATCTGGTTGTTGGCTGGTGGACTCATGAGTACAAGCTTTTTCATGGTCAATGTTTTTGAATTGAATGGAAAACTGCATTGTATGAGCTTCAATGAAGAAAATATAAGCAACACTTTACTACCATCAACTATGACACTATTTGTTTTGGGCTTTGTAATTCCATGTGGATCCCTGCTGGTGTCCACGATACTTATCCAACGAAAATTGGCCAGTTCTGCATTAACATCTCAATCTCAACAAAAAGGCAAACATGCAGTGAAGATGATGGTAGTCGTATTTTCCATTTTCATTATCTGCTTTCTCCCTTCACCTGTGACACGTTTTTGGATTGCTACTGCCGAGCGAAATAACTGTCCACATTTCCAAAAGCTTTGCGAAGCTTTCTATTCCAGCGTTCTCTGCCTTTACCTCAATGGTATTCTGAATCCAATTGTGTATTACTTTGCTGGCACCAAGTATAGATCAAGGCTAACTAAAGCCATCAAAAGCTGGAAATGTTGCAAGGGAGCTGTAGCTGTCAACAGTAACGAGTCCCAGTGAAGCAAAGCTGTGACAAGCTTCTACAAACAGAAATGGATTTGGAACATTATGACACCTAGCTTAACAACCTTCGCTGCAGTATCAAACTTCATTTACCTTTGACTTCTCAATTGAATATTTTCAAGTTTTGTTATACCAATATATTTTTCAAGTGAAGTGTGTGTATGATCATTATATTAAAAATCTTATGTTCCAGTCTGCAACTCTTGCTTCCAATTTTCATTTCTTTTGTTCACACTGGCGCCAAATTTTCCTATTGTCCACTGTTACAAATTCAGGTCTGCACGAGATATTCTTTCAAGTTTAGCATCACCAGTCTCCCCATCAACTGTTCCCACATCCCCAACAATCGTGGGTTTACTTTTACTGCCCCAACATTTAATCCTAAAATAGCATAACCCAAGGGTGGTAACAATGAAACTCCTCATTGTGTGCACTGGATACGCTAATCTTGCACGAGCATTTCTTCCATTTTCCAGATGGTGGACTGATGCACACTATTGAGAGGAGATCAACTGCAAAGCAAGTGAGCTTACTTTATGTAAGGGAAAATTGGCATTAGGAGTAGAAGCAAAATAAGGTTTAAAGTGCCAGCTTCTACGTTGGCTCAGCAAAAGGAGCAGAATGTCTGTGGCTGACCTCACATTCTAACATATTCCAACACCAAGGACCCAGAGGCCTCAGATTCAACATTGATGTACCAAAACACCAGAACGACAAGACTCTGTGAAAAGACTCTGAACAGACTTTTAGGCACGATGTACGATCAGCAAATTCTAACCCAATGAGGTCATCCCAGTTATGGTCTAAAGGTTGCCTTGAGATCTTGGTCTGTCAATCCAAAATATTACTTATAAGGTAACCCAATTAGAGATCGAGGGAGGTCGTACCGGGGGGGCGAAGGGATCTATGAAATGTATAAATGATGTACAATTTTGCTATTCAGGGAATATCTCCACTAACAGACGGCTGTGATGAGAAGTGTTCCCAGACGTCCGTAATTAAAGATAGTTATACCTTGCCATCCGTCTCCTTCTAATACTTCGAGGGCTGCTACTTAGGTTGGGACGAGTGTCGACCCTTTATACCAAAGGCCCCGCTCGTGGGAAGAGAAGCCTTCCCATTTTCCCCTTCAATTTGGCGCTGCGAGCAGAGTACAAGAACTTCCCGAACGGAACAATGATCCAGCTGTTGGGGTATGTTTGTTTAATTTACCACCTTCAAGTTAGAGCTGAGGCATTGTAAACCGAGAGGGAAGGACATCTGTACAAAGAACCATCTGTAGCGGGTCTCAGAGGAATGGAGACAGAGGACAGGGACGATCTAGTGGTGGGAGGGGGTTAAAAGGCATACACTGAGATGCGCGCGTGTAGGAAGCGCGGCAGTGCGAGGGTACGACGCTAGGGAAGACATATGGACGAGACCTATTGATCCAAGCGGTACGAGCGCACGGCGCAGGGATGAGGCATATTGACCTGGAAGCGTGGCAATATGGGTGTACGGCGCAAAACGAAGACATATAGACGATGTCCCCGCAGAGACGAGACATATTGACCCAGAAGCGTGGCAGTACGAGTGTACGGTGCCAAGGGAAGACATATAGATGACATCCTGCATCCCAAACACGAAGTAAAGGAATGCCCAAGGCCCCTACACCTTCCCCAAAGTAGGATGGGTAACCCGGCTAGAAAAAAGGCGAATAAAACCAATGAGGGAACAGAAACCCAGGCTAGCAAAAAAAAGGACGAATGTAACTGGGGACCAAAAGAGTCTGTACTAAATTTGCTGGGCAAAAAGTACACAACGTTAATGGAAGAAATTAAACGGAAAGGGTGGCAGCCCATGGATACCCCAGATAGATAGAAAAAATGGTGGGATAGACAGACCAAACACAAGGTTGAAATGGTCCAAGTAATTATCCTTACCTGTTACCGGGAACAGGTAAAAGAAATAGATACCTACACTGAATTAATTCAGGAATTAAAAACTAAAATAACAGAATTAGAAAAGGCTGTAAAGGAGAACGGACAAACCCTACAGTGCGCATCAGCAACACCCGACCCAAAAATAACCCCCCCCAGTACCCCAAATATACCCCTTCCTGAAAGAGGTACAGGCAGGGGAGCCCCAAGATAATAACGGGACCCAGGAAGGGCCCCCGGCATATGACAGGTACGTACAGGCAGCTCCCGTACGTACTACCACCATCCCTGCACACGGGCAGCAACCCGCTCACGTCACCATACAAGAAGTTCCCCTCACCCCGCATGAGACACATACACTGCTAAAAGATTTACTCACCCCCAAACCAAATAGCAGAAATACAGAATTCTGGCAAAAGGTTGAGGAAATATTCGATGCACATAATCTAAACCTAGGAGACGTACACGGTCTGGTAAAGGCCAAAACTGGTAATGTAAACTGGCAAAGGACTACCTAAGCCGTGCAAAATGGCAACTGGATGACGATGGGAAACCCGATGAGAACTAAGGCACAGCGGATACTAGACCTCAAGCACGGGATGGATGAATGTTGGGGACCAATAAAAACTAATTGGAGCAGGATATTAAAAGTAACCCAAAAAACGAACGAAACTGTAGGGGAATATGGAGAGCAGAAATGGCTCGAGTACAAGGACCACTCCAGTGCTAATAACCCCGATAAAGAGGATGCAGCATTTTTAGAAATGTTTAAGGATGGACTGGGGGAGGCGCATCAAAAAAGAATTCAGTGGGATTCAAGATAGGAGATGATTATGATAAAATCTTAGAATGGGCACAAAACATGGAGGAATTAAAGGCCGAGCAAAAGAAAGGTAGCCAAGATAGTGGCGGCAGCATTAGTGACGGGAGAAAAGGAAGATAGGGGGGACCTTCGCGCAGCCCCCTTGACGTGTTACACATGTCATCAGGATGGGCATTTTAGCAGAGATTGCCCGCAAAGGGAGGCTGAAAAAGGGACAGATAGACCCAGGTGCCGTAATTGCAACAAACTGGGACACGTAGCAAAAGGATGTTGGGCAGCGGGAGGCGGGGCGGCAGGAAAGGGCCCCCAGCGAACCAGAGAACAGACAGGGACGCTCATCACGCATTAGCAACTGATGGAAATTCGCCGACAAACAACACTGCCAACCCCACCCCCTCCGGAGCCACCCTCTAACGAGGAGCTCATCGACTTACTTAAATTGGCCAGTACCCGCTAGGGGTTACCGGCTCCCGAGGGACGGTTGGGACGGCCGACGCTAGATCCCTGTATGTTTATTAGTGCAGTGTTAGGGGGCCAGCAGTGCAGCATGCTAGTGGACACGGGTGCATCGGAATCCATAACTAATCTAGACCTCCCTCGTACAAGAACCATGGTTAATATTTAAGGGATAGGAAGAGGATCCAAAAAAGCAACATTAAGCGAAGTAGTACTATTAGAGATACAGGGAATAATAATACCCACCCAATTTTGGTGCTGTCCTAACCCGGAAGGCACCATACTAGGGATAGACACCCTGAGGGAATTGGGGCACTTATAGACCCCCAGCATAATCGGATAATATGGGGAGAGAAACATCAGAGCGAACAGAAGTTCGATTGTCCGGGACATCAGCAGCAGCGAGTAGCAGGGATTGTCCCAATACAATCCGAGTGGGAAACGAAGGGCGTGTGGGGCAGCATATACCGACTATACCTGGCTCTGTGGGCACAGCACAAACAGGATTGCGGGCTGGCCCGAGTTGACCCGGTCAAAATTCCCAGGCCGGAACATAAGGCCCACAGACAATATCCTTTAAAACTCGAGGCTGAAGCAGCCGTCCACCAAATAGTGCAAAAATTAGAAGTACAAGGGGTGGTAAAGCTAGTAACTGCCACCACTAATTCACCAGTGTGGCCGGTAAAGAAACCCGACGGAACCTACACGTTCACTGTCGACTCTACAGCCCTGAACAAGGTCACCCCAGGGGAACATCCGATTGTGGCGAGCCCATCCACTATTTTCAATGGCCTGAACCGAGAACATAAAATCTTTATTGTACTCGACAGAGCGAACGGAGTCTGGGCTATATCTTTGGATGAGGAGTCACAGAGGAAGTTTGCCTTCACTGTGAAGGGGAAACAGTATACCTGGACCAGGGTGCCGTAAGGGTTTCACAATAGCCCGGGCATATTCCATCGGGCATTGTCAGGAATCCTGGGACCCCTGGACGTAGGAGAAGGAAGCACTATACTACAGTACGTGGACTTGGGGTACGTAGTTGGGGTACGTAGTAGCCCAAGGGAATAGACGGATGCCCGCAGATCGGAAGGAGGCTATTAGAACAATGCCTATATCAGGAACTGTAAAAGGGGTCCGACAGGTATTGGGACTATTCAACTATTGCCGGAACTTTATTCCGGAGTATGCGGAGATGGCCCAACCGATACGGGACCTAGTAAATGGAGGAAGGCCCTCCCAGAAGCCCGTCGACTGGGGTAGCACCCAGGAGGCTGCGTTTATACAAATGAAGCAAGCCCTTATGAGTGCACCCGCCTTGGGATTGCCGGATCAGAATAGACCCTTCCACCTGTATATGTACCATAGTGAGACCCATTACACTGCGGTGGTAACCCAGGAACACAGAGATAGGCAAAGGCCCGTGGCATACTATTCCACAAAACAAGGACCGTGGCCGCAGGGCTGTCCCGATGTGTCACAGTTCTCGATGACTAGTAACGCCCCAATTGGCTCATGTATTACCCAAGTGGAGGAAGTAAACATACTCAAGATACATGGAGAATCCACCCCGCAAGAAACAGAAGGGTGGAAACAGAATGGAGCTAAAAGGGGGGCGGATGGAGTTTGGAGGAAAAATGACAATGTAGTGGCCCCGGAATGTATCCAACAGAACCTATTGAGTCTCTATCACAGATACACCCATACCGGTACGACCGGCATGATGAACTCCATGTCACGATGTTGGTGGTGGAAAGGAATGGGTAGAGACATAGAAAACCATTGTAGGAAATATATAACATGTGCTAAACACAACCCGGGGAAAAAAATAAAGGTCTGGCTGGGACACCAAACTCGTCCAAAGGGACCCTGGGAAGCCTTACAAATAGACGTTACTGGGCCACTACCTAGCCAAAAGGGAAAAATGTACTGTCTGGTAATAATAGACAATTTACAAAATGGGTAGTAGAAGCCTTCGCCACTAGAAACTGCACCGCTGATACAGTAGCTAAGATCCTGGCCGGGGAAATAATACCCAGGTGGGGAATGCCACTACAGTTGGACTCAGACCAGGGTACATACTTTACGGGAAAATTCATGAAGCAAGCTTGCGCCCTGTTAGGGATTAAATAAAAATTCCACATCCGATACCACCTGAGTCTTCCAGATTGGTAGAGCGAATGAATAGGACCTTAAAAACAGCACTGGCTAAGGCAATCGAGGAGACCGGACAGGGGTGGGTTGAGTTACTACCATGAATCCTAATGAAATTAAGAGCTACCCCTAACCGGACTACCAGACTGACCCCCTTTGAACTAATGACAGGAAGTGCCATGAGGCTGCCAGAAGTGCTGGTTACTGGAAGTGATGACAGAGGGCCCTACAAGGATAAGATACGGAGGTTCGTGATGAAACTCTGTAAACAATCACATGAATTACGAGCACAAGCCAGAGACCAACAAATTATTAGGAATCTAGAAAGGGACACGAAGGAACAAAGGGTTCAGGTACCTCAAATAGGGAGCCGGGTCATGGTAAAGATAAATCCTGAAACACTTGGATTCTCACCAAAATGGACCGGATCCCACCAGGTGATTATGATTAGTGACAAATGCGCTTGCATAGACATAGGAGGTGTTGGCAAATGGAAACACTGGACCCAGTTGAAACGATTTGGATCCTAACCAACCTGTGGCCACCGGAAACCATTGTGTTTTACAAGATCCTATATCTCCTTGGAGCCGGAACATCCACTGATGAAGAAAGTAACGGATCTCAAGGCCTATATTATCAGACGTCGGAAAACGTTAGCTGTGATCCCGATTCAAAAACCCTAATGGTGGTAATCGGCACAACGGTAGATTTAAATTGTAGCATTGGACTAACGGGCATAACACAACTTAACAGAGATTCCAACCAAGGGCATAACATTAGCAGTAAATGAGACCGCAGTATGCTTTGTGTTAGAAGAAGAACGAGGAAGTTGCACTCGTAGGGAGGGGATACAGATAAGGTGCACGCCCACCTTCACTCAATTCTCGGGAAGGCCACAACAAGGGGATACCAGGTGGAAGATATGTTCGGCCTCCCCGAGCGTGGGTACGGACCAGTGGTGTTGGGACATCCTTGTCCGAGATAGACCCCCTACCGCTGCCCCGACAACCACCCTGGGGACAACTACTCTTCCCAGCACAACCACGCAAGCCCCCCCCATATGTCCGTCCATAAAGACTGGAGCCAAAGGGGGTTTAGTAATAAAGGAATCTAAGGAAAGGATATATTTTGGGGTGCGTTAGCGACTACTTACGGTAGTCCTAAGCCTAATGGATATCATCCTTCTAGCTTCTGTGGGAATGAAACTATAAATCTATATCAGAACCTGACACAACGAATCCTCGAAGGCCCGGAATCCACTACCCTGAGATTTAATGTCAGAAAGGGAACAGAACAAAGTCGAACAAAAAAGGGGATACTGAAAACACTAGGCACGGGTTATACGGCGGGGGTTGCGACGATGAATTCCATAGACCTGTATGAATAGACGACCGGGTTAACACCTTAACGCAAATCTTAAGGGGTTTATTGGGAGGGAAATAGATAGCCAACCCTATAAGCGCAGTTCGGAGATGGCGCGGAAGGGGAACTGTTACAAGTGGCCCACACATTACAGGAACATACCAAGACCATAAATTTGATCCACGCAATAGGGAGCGATCTAAGTAAACGATTACAAGCTGAGATAGTTTGCTCCGGGTATGGGGCCTGGATACTGAGTGAGGTACAACATAACCAGGAGCAACTCCAGAATGGGTACATACCAGAGTGGATCCCGAACAGCATATTTAATAATTGGACTCTAGACAAAAAACATGAACACGTGCGAGGTACGGAAAAATAGTCACGCATGGGTGCCAAAATTTAGATGTATTACTGGACATGTGAATATGATCGGATTCGTGTTAACGTATAACGTAACAAAGGGAGACCCCTTATACCAAACTGACAATACCGATGAAGTAAGAAACCGAACACGATTGCGTTACCATCAATCCTCCAGACAGATGATTAAAATTAACAATAGTACCAAAAGCATTGACATAACCGACTGCTATAAAAATAACCAAGTGGTTTTATGTCGAGGTACTCTAAGAATGACGGATGATGATTGCGGATTCCAAACAAATGGATGCATGCTGAGTATCACTCCTCTCGAACGCGATTCCGAAACAATCGCTGCTCCACAAGGGAATGGAGATTGGTGCGTGAGCACAGGAGCAGCCAACCTGACGATTAAGACCAGGGGAGGAGTCACCATCATCAACCATAACTTCTATTTCATACCCATGGGAAAAAGAGTCATAAATGGATACCACATACATCCCGAGACAATGGAAATTATCCACGAAACGATCACGGATACCCTCCAAGAAGGGTACAAGGAGGTGGTATGGGAACCACAAGGAAAACAGATACTCAAATTAAGTGAGAAACAATTACAATTGGTGCATGGAATCTAAAACCAAAGACAACAATATATCCGGCTGATGGAAGAAATAGACAACCTACAAAGAGACACTAACGCGATGCTGGCCGACCAGCCTTCGTACTCAAAACTGTGGAACATTGGACGTAATATTCAGATCCACCCATGGATAAGGATTTACTTGTAGTAACACAGGGCCTGGTCCTGATGGTACTGGTAGGGTTAACCTGTGCACGAATTAAACAGGCTAAACGACAATCATAGTGCATGCCCTAGCGTAAGACAATAAGGGACGAAAATTTAAAAAGTCCTGCAGGAAGGACTTACCTTATATAGCCCTGCAGGAGAAGTCACAGGAGGTCCTGAAGTTTGGGAGATGGCCACCCAGGCGAACGGACAAAACTGGAACTTGCCCACAGGGAAGTAGCTTCTTGGGAATATAGCCTACTTGGCATATAGCCAAGGGCCAAAGGGGGGAATTGTAAGGGAAAATTGGCATTAGGGGTATAAGCGAAATAAGGTTTAAAGTGCCGGCTTCTACATTGGCTCAGCAAAAGGGGCAGAAGGTCCGTGGCTGACCTCACATTCTAACATATTCCAGCACCAAGGGCCCAGAAGCCTCTGATTCAACATTGATGTACTAAAACACAAGATAACATTAAGGTACGTCCAGTCCGACAAGATAAGACTCTGTGAAAAGACTCTAAACAGACTTTTAGGCACTACGTCAATCGGCAAATTCTAACCCAATGAGGTCATCCCAGTTAAGGTCGAAAAGTTGCCTTGAGATCTTGGTTTGTCAATCCAAAATATTACTAATAAGGTAACCCAATTAGAGATCGAGGGAGGCCGTACCGGCAAGGGGGGGGGGGGGGAAGGGATCTATGAAATGTATAAATGATGTACAATTTTGCTATTCAGGGAACATCTCCACTCACAGGCGGCTGTGATGAGAAGTGTTCCCGGACGTCCGTAATTAAAGATCGTTATACCTTGCCATCCGTCGCCGTCTAATACTTCGAGGGCCGCTACGCGGGTTGGGACGAGCACGACCCTTTATATCAGAGGGCCCGCTCGTGGGAAGAGAAGCCTTCCCATTTTACCCTTCAATTTACATGTAATGTTAATGAATGGACCATATCCCTCCATATATCAAAAACATTAAATCACACAAAGTTAGCATTTAGCAAACAGCATGGCCCGGAATTTGCTCTGAGCGGCGAAGGAACGGTTTCTGTCGCTCACCTCACGTACAATAGCCCAGAGACTTTTCACGAGTTTGTCAGCGGAGGTTTCTAATAATCCCGTGATCCTAGAGGGTGATTACCCCAAGTTCATGCTGTCAGTGATTTCTGTGCAGATTCCATTGGTGAAGTGCAGCCTGTGGCGGAGCAGGGCATCACTGACAGCAACTTCCGGATTTCCGAGTTTAACTGCGCATGTGCAGCCGCCAGAAATTGCTTTGAGTTTTACCCTGTAATAACCGTGTCATCAAAGAGGGTTTAAAAGCCAACCTCGCAGCAGGCCAAATGTTCGACGAAGCGGTTCAGACCATTCTCCGCACATACCGTTCGACAAAGCGCTCGCTAACGGGGAAGACAACCGCTGAGCTCATGATTGGGCAGAAACTTCGCTGGCTACTGGACATTCTCAAACCTCCAGCCAAACCTAGCGAGAAGATAACCACACTCGCATTCCAGATTTCGGAGCAGCAACGAAAAGCGAAGACATACATTGACACAAAACGACACGCTCAAAAGCCCCAAGTGAAGAATGGAGATGGGGTCAGAGTTAAGCTCCCAAACCAGAGTCATAAGCTCGCATCTTCACTTTCGCCTCCAAAACAGATCAGATGAAAGTTCAGCCCACACACCTACGAGCTCAATGATGGAACTCGATGCAACGCTCGTAGACTGATCCCAACTCACAGGCCAACAGACCAGCAGGATGGAACAGAGGCACGTTCTGTTTCCCAACCAAAAACCTAGAGCAAACATCGCAAGCTCCACGCCAGTCTTAGCCTATTAGAACACGACCTGGCTATCTCAAGGACTTTGTCTGTACATAGACTGTGGCTTTAAAAAGGGGGGGGAAATGTGTTGTGTTCATACTCTTATTTGTTTGTTACAGCTCACAGAACGGGCATTAGGACCCTGCGGGAACTATTCACAGTTGCTGTACTCATGCTGGTTCATGCCAAGTTTGGGGACTCCATTTTGGGTTGTATAAAAGCACAGTTAAGTTACATTACTCCTGGCTCAGTTGGTCAGTTATTTACATGTACACAACAGTTATCAGTACAGCAAATTCCAGGCCATTGTCTCTAAACTTGAGAGTTCCCTCCCTTCACTCCAAATTGTGCAGACTGAGCTTCTCTTCCAGCTGAACAGGACCCTCCCCCCCCAGCTTAGTGTCTACGGCCTAAGCTCTGGAAATCCTTCCCTAAACTGCTACCTCCTTGGCCAAGCTTTTGGTCCCCTGTTCGTATGTCTCTTTCTTGGGCTCGTTGTCAATTTTAGTCTGATTATGCTCCTGTGAAGCACCTTAGGACGTTTTACTGCATTAAGGGTGCTATGTAAATACAAGTTGTTGTCGTCAGGGATGAGCTAATTGAGCCAATTAACCATTCTACTCCGAATTAGAAACAGCCACATGGCACCTACATGGCCTGTTCAGTCAAGACCCTCCCCCACTATGTTCAAATGAATGAAGCCATTCCAACACATTAGGCTTGAATGTCACTACAATGTCCTAATAAAGCCCACTGCCTTGAACTGACAAGTTGTGTGAGATTTTGGATTGCTCTAGAAAAGAGCTGACAGGCTGGATAGACCAACATGTCTCCTGCTGTGCTTAAACTTCTATGGTTCTTGATGACTATCTCGATCTCCGTCTGTGGATGAATTTCTCTCTCTCTCCCCAATTGCCTGAATTTCAGTCTCCTTGTGTCTGAATTTTTCCATTCAAATTTATCCTGCTCTACAAACTTTTCCCTCTCTCCCAACCCCATCTGAAATAGTCAGCCTTGACTTAGTGGTAATATTCTCCTCTCCAGAGTCAGAAGGTTGCGGGTTCAAACCCCACTTCAGAGACTTGGGAGATAATCTAGACTGATTCTGAGGGAGTGCAGTACTGAGCGAGTGTTGCACTGTTGGCGGTGCTGCCTCCGGATGAGACATTAAACCTCGGCCCAATTTGTCCCGTCAGGTGGACATAAAAGATCTATTTGAAGAAGGGCAGGGGATTTGGCACACTGGTTATATCCAGGCTGGCTGCAGTGTTTCTTTACATTACAATAGTGACAGCTCTTCACAGGAACATGGGAACAGGAGTAGGCCAGTTAGTCCCTTCAGCCGGTTCTGCCATTCAGTTAGATCATGGCTGATCGGCCCCTCAACTCCATTTGCTCCATACCCCTTGATACCCTTGCCCCTGAAAAATCTTCGTAGTGATCATTCCAACTGACCTGGCTTCAGAAATAATTCATTGGCTTTGAAGCCCTTTGAGATGTCTCAAGTTCATGAGAGGTGTTTTATAAATGCCAATCCTTTGATCTGGTCTCTTTCCCTCTCCCCAATGTCTGAACTTCTCTGATAAATTCTAGTTACCGCTCATCTCCCCCAAATTAGGTAAAAGTCGCAATCCACCATAAAATGCCCAAGACTAATATTTCTTAGTGTATCTGATCTCCTGTTGTTGCTCAAAACCATTAGATATGTTGTTTACCTTACGTGTCTGCTGTATTGTGTTGTTGGGTGTCTCTTTTACTTACGTCTTGTTCCCTTACCTTATCTCATGCACTCCAATCTCCACTATTCTCAGCATCTTATTATCACCGACTACCCCCTCACCTATCACTCTGTCCACTATCCCTCATGTTAATTGCACAATGAGTATTTGACCATTGGTGTTCCTCATGCCCCACCACCTCTTGCATTTTCTTCCCCTTTTCACTCCTCACTCTCTTCTTTTGTTCCTTTCTCATTCTTTTTCTCTGCCGGCCCTCGCCCTTCTTTGTCGCTTTATTATTTTTCTCCCCTCTCCATTCTCTTCCTCTCCACTCGCCTGTTGCCCCTTAGCTCCATATTCTTTCTCCTGCATCACTGTTTCCCCTTTTTCTTTCTTTCTCATCTCCTCTCCCCGCCCCCCCCCGCCACTTCACTTTTTTCCCATTTTTCTTCTTTACCACTAAGGGAGCGAAAGACTGAGCCTCTGAGGGACCCAAGTATTTCTGGGCGACGGAGAACAAAATCAAGAGTTTGCTAAGCAGGAGACATTTACCAAATTCGTTATTATTTCTTCCTCCCCCCCACCCCCCCCCCGCTTCACCCATGTTATTAAATAACTAACAACAGAGATGACAAGTTAGTGTGTTTTTTTTAAAGTAGGCTATTTACTGATGTGGCAGCACCAATTGTTCACAACATACTGATCCTTAGAACAACCCAGAAGCTGGTAAAAAGAAATTACATGAAGTCTGAAAAGTCTAAAATAAAATACATTTTGAATTTGTCAAAGTTAGTCAGTAAACACAGATGTCACCGTTGGGACACAGGAATCATTTCCATCACATGAACTCTTGAAGAGAAACCATGGTCAGGTGAGAAGAAACTGGGAAAGTTTGCACGAAATCTGAAATAATTTCTCCTCCCATATCGTATTTATATTATTGCCAAAGGAATTCATTGGGTATTTGTCAAGCTGCAAGATGGGAATGGGAGGGTTAATGGAGATTGGCAGGGAGGTGGGGGAAAACAGACAGGGGAAAAGAGAAGAGAAGAGTAGGTTTTAAAAAAAAGCAATCCAATCTGTTTGTAGTGATTTAGGAAATCTGCGATGGGCAACACAACCTGGAAAATGGTTGCGGGAACTCCAGCAGTAATCTAAACCCTCTTGTCTGTCCATTGAAGCAACTGGGTATTGCATGGGCAGGTCTTGGGTCAGGAAAAAAAATGAAACATAAAGGATAAAATTCGGGAGGAAGTGGAGAAATTATTTACCCCTCCCTAATTTTCTCCCCTCCCTCCCCTGCAGGCACCAGGATATAGTTCCAGAAGTGCTTTGTCCAAATGGCCTGTGTCCAGATGCTATTTCATTATGAGGCAGGGAAGCCACCACAACCGAGATCATCCATATCCTGATATAACACCCACAGGGGTTACTGGAAAGTGATCAGGAAGAACCCGAGTCCAGTGAGGCTGAGGCCAACTATAGTAACCCCAACTGCTGCTTGGCTGAGACTAGCTAATGCAGTACAGACCAAGGGTTCAATTATACGGCTGAATACCACATGAATTTATTCACTGAACCATCGTGCAGAGAAGAGGGAAAGATAACTTTTGTAAAGTTTCACCTGAATCTTTGTCCTCAAGTAAACCTTGTTCCAAGCTATTATTTTTTTAAAGCTTAAATGATCAAGAGGTCAGGTTATAGAGATGCATTTGTATTTTCAAAAAAGTCATTTCCAAATTGATGTATTTTAGGGGTTCTGTAGAATTTTACCACAAATAAAAGAATGCAATATTTTTGTTAGTTGTAGAAAGTTGTGATGACTCCAGAGTAAACACCAACCACTGCTCTTCAAGAAGCTGTCCTTTTCCACATTGTTCTGTAAGGTAGCATCCCACAAGGTCTGTGGATTGGAATGCACATTCCCATGGCCTCAAATACAGTGAGGTACGGCACCACACCACAGAAATCGTCAATACGTGTCAGAAACAGGAGCGTTAAAGAAAGTGAAGACACTTGCAGCACCTCTTTGCATAGGTCTTCTTACTACGCAAGTCTACAAATGCATACATGATACCAAGCACAGAATCCCAATGTGCCAATCTCATTCATTCCCACGATACAGAAGTCTTGATTACAAGTCTAAAATTTCTTGGAAAAGTAGATAAATCTCGAATGCGAGATCTTTACCCTTTTATTTCGAGTCGCTACGCCGGAGAGTGCAACTTATCAGCATGGTGGAACC
The DNA here is from genome assembly GCF_044704955.1 of Pristiophorus japonicus. NCBI lineage: Eukaryota > Metazoa > Chordata > Chondrichthyes > Pristiophoridae > Pristiophorus > Pristiophorus japonicus. The sequence goes on along the minus strand of NC_091992.1, from coordinate 51,189,701 downwards.
AGCCTTCTTTTCTTGATGCACTCCCAGATCCAATTCACAGAGACACGTTTGGCACACGCATTATCCTTCACGTCACCGACCAGATGCGTTGCTGCAGCCAGGTCAAACTCTGCAACCAGGTCACCGTCGTATGCAATGAAGTACCGGCGGATTCTGCTGAAGTCTTGCACTGATGCAGGCAAATAAAGCTTTACGCCTGTAAATATGTCCAGAAGAGTCTGAGGAAAAAGGATCATTTAAAAAAAATGAATATGACAGGTCTCTGCTTTAATTTTTAAAAAGCGTTTGAACAATTCCTGCCCTGGTTTCAAATATCTACCATAAAATACATCTAGCTCAACTTCAATGAGCGGAGACCAGCAATTAGCAGTTAAGTCAACCAAGGGCACTAATCTGTTTGATTGAATGAGTGGATGTATGCTAGTCCGAAAGAATTATTTTTTGAGGGGAGGTTTGATATACGCATAAACCCATCCCTTGAGCCCAAGTGTCTCCACTCCAAGTTACTGAGAATTTCATATAAGTTACGTCTCTCTTTGCCAGTTGAGAAAACACAGCCCTTATCCAAATCCTGAGTGCTTAGGAGTACAAGGCTTAGGGATTCCCCCCTTCCCAATTGTGTGTATGGGGTTACTGATGGATTTTAAGCAATTAAAACAGTTTAGCTTACTAGCATTGGTAAGCTTCCCACGACACGTTCAGTTAAGACCACCTCATTGTTAAAGTATTGGCTATAGGGTTATCTGGAGCAGTGGGAAGAAGCCCACCTGCCAGTGACAACATATTTGAATGATTGTTCTGAAGCATTTCCGGTGCCTGGGCAGCTTCAGCAATACCAGGCATGACCAACATCTTTATTCAAGGGTCCCTGTTCCAGGATGACTCAGTTATTGCTGACCCCGAGAGTTTCAACTTTGACGGGTTTTGGTGTGTTTTGCCTCTAACTTGTGTAATACTTGATAACGATCAACATCGATGTGCCCTTCCCACCATTCTGTACTGGCATGTCTCCTAAGCTGTCAGCGGCACTTGTAGGGACACCCAACTGGGACTGACCGCACACACTGAGATCGCCAACCCTTTGGCCTACACCGACAGCATTTCACTTACCTTTTCGGTTTTTCTATTTTGCTCTCAACATAGAGCACTCTACAGGTGTGCTTAGATAAATATAGCAGGCTGTGGTTCAGGCGACAAGCATTTCACAAATGGAATATGCCCATCAACAATCACGGATGGGTTACTGCATTTTGTACAGTGTTTAAAGCCTTCTCAGAAGTTGGTGTTGGCATATTATCCCAAATGAGGAAGCACTTGCGTGGTTTCAATATATACAATAATTAGCAAGGGTCAGGGGTGGCAGCGTTCTGGAGTAACAACAGTCCAGCAGGTGCAAGCTCTCTAAGCGCAGTGTTGATTCCAATCCTGTGCCATAGAGCCCTTTGCCTGTGCAAAGTTATTTGTCGGTTTTGCCTGCTTTATGGTTTACTTTGAAATAGCTGCCTAGACAATGCATGTTTGGTTGATGCCATAGAAGCTAAACAGAAAAGAGCTCACTGCTGAGTCAGTATACACGCTTAAAAGGGTTGGTGTTTGATTTTCATGTTTTATTCTTAGACATGTCCCGATAACGACAATACTTTTGTTGATGTTTGCTATGGAAGAATGGTCGGTCACCCCGACAGTTCAATTCTTGGGAATAAGCTGCCTGAATACATTTGTTAAGATTCCAAGGTCTATCGAAGCTAATCTACTGGAGGAGAAACTGGAGATCTTCCTCACTTCTGCAATACAAGGAACACAGAACATAATTTTTAGGGGAAAATAAACTGTAGCTCGGGTACAGATCCTTTATGCAGCACAGAAATTGAGAGTCAGGCACCCTTTAAGGCACATGAAGTAAGTCTTTATTTCTACAGTGTAAGGATATGTAACAGAACATTGTTACGTATCCTTACACTGTTGAAATTTGGTAGATGGAGTATAATGTTGGAAAGTGCAAGGGCATGCACTTTGGCAGAAAAAAATCAAAGAGCAAGTTATTATTTAAATAGAGAAAGATTGCAAAGTGCCGCAGTACAGCGGGACCTGGGGGTACTTGTGCATGAAACACAAAAGAATAGTATGCAGCTACAGCAAGTGATCAGGAAGGCCAATGGTATTTTGGCCTTTATTGCAAAGGGGATGGAGTATAAAAGCAGGGAAGTCTTGCCACAGCTATATAAGGTATTGGTGAGGCCACACCTGGAATACTGCGTGCAGTTTTGGTTTCCATATTTATGAAAGGATATACTTGCTTTGGAGGCAGTTCAGAGAGGTTCACTAGGTTGATTCTGAGGATTAGGGGGTTGACTTATGAGGAAAGGTTGAATAGGTTGGGCCTCTACTCATTGGAATTCAGAAGAATGAGAGATGATCTTATCGAGATGCATAAGGTTATGAGGGGGCTTGGCAGGGTGGATGCAGAGAGGATGTTTCCACTGATGGGGGAGACTCGGATTAGAGGGCACGATCTTAGAATAAGGGGCCACCGATTTAAAACTGAGACGAGGAGAAATTTCTTCATCTGTGGAATTCGTTGCCTCAGAGAGCTGTGAAAGCTGGGACATTGAATAAATTTAAGACAGAAATAGACGGTTTCTTAATCGATAAGGGGTTATGGGGAGCGGGCAGGGAAGTGGAGCTGAGTCCATGATCAGATCAGCCATGATCGTATTAAATGGCGGAGCAGGCTCGAGGGGCCGTATGGCCTACTCCTGTTGCTATTTCTTATGTTCTTATGTAACAATGGAGCACTCCATAGCTTCTAGAAACTCAACGAATACAAACATAGAAAATAGAAGCAGTAGTAGGCCATTCGGCACTTCGAGCCTAAACCGCCATTCAATATGATCATGGCTGATCTTCTATCTCAACATATTCCCGCTTTTTCCCCATACCCCTTGATGCCTTTTGTTTCTAGAAATCTATTATCTCCATCTTAAACATATTCAGTGACTTGGCCTTCACAGCCTTCTGTGGTAGAGAATACCACAGGTTCACCACCCTCTGAGTGAAAACATTTCTCCTCATCTCAGTCCTAAATTTCCTACCCCGTATCTGGAGACTGTGACCCCTTGTTCTAGACTTCCCAGCCAGGGGAAATATCCTCCCCACATCCAGTCTATCCAACCCAGTCAGAATTTTATACGTTTCAATGAGATCCCCTCTCATTTTTCTAAACTCTAGTGAATACAGGCCTAGTTGACCCAATCTCTCCTCATACGACAGTCCTGCCATCCCAGGAATCAGTCTGGTGAACCTTCGCTGCACTCCCTCTATGGCAAATATATCCTTTCTAAGGTAAGGAGACCAAAACTGCACACAATACTCCAGGTGCGGTCTCACCAAGGCCCTGTATAACTGTAGTAAGACATCCTTGCTCCTGTTCTCAAATCCTCTTGCAATGAAGGCCAACATACCATTTGCCTTCCTAACTGCTTGCCGCACCTGCATGTTTGCTTTCAATGACTGGTGTACAAGGACACCCAGGTCCCTCTGTACACCGACACTTCCCAAGCCATCACCATTTAAATAATACTTTGTCCTTATGTTTTTCCTACCAAAGTGGATAACTTCACATTTATCTAAGTTATACTGCATCTGCCATGTGTTTGCCCACTCACTCAACCTATCTAAATTGCCTTGCAGCATCTTTGCATCCTCCTCACAACCCCACCTAGTTTTGTGTCGTCAGCAAACTTGGAAATATTACATTTGGTTCCCTCATCCAAATCATTTATATATATTGTGAATAGCTGGGGCCCAAGCACTGATACCAGTGGTACTCCATTAGTAACTGCTCGCCACCCCGAAAAAGACCCGTTTATTCCTACTCTCTGTTTCCTGTCAGTTAACCAATTTTCAATCCATGCCAATACATTACCCCCAATCCTACGTGCTTTAATTTTGCACACTAAACTCTTATGTGGGGCTTTATCAAAAGCCTTCTGAAAATCCAAATACACCACATCCACTGGTTCTCCCTTATCTATTCTATCAGTTACATCCTCAAAAAAACTCCAGAAGGTTTGTCAAACATGATTTTCCTTTTATAAATCCATGTTGACTTTGTTTAATCCCATTGATATTATCTAAGTGTGCCGTTATCACATCCTTTATAATAGACTCCAGCATTTTCCCCACTAACCGGTCTGCAGTTCCCCATTTTCTCTCTCCCTCCTTTTTTAAATATTGGGGTTACATTTGCCACCCTCCAATCTGCAGGAACTGTTCCATAATCTATAGAATTTTGGAAGATGACAACCAATGCATCTACTATTTCCATGGCTACCTCTTTAATACTCTGGGATGCAGCTCATCAGGCCCTGGGGATTTATCTGCCTTCATTCCCATTAGTTTCTCCAGCACTATTTTCTTACTAATAATCATTTCCTTTAATTCCTCTTCTCACTAGACCTTTGGTTCTCTAGCATTTCTGGGACGTTATTTGTGTCCTCTTGCATGGAAACAGAACCAAAGTATTTATTTAATTGTTCTGCCATTTCCTTGTTCCCATTACAAATTCTCCCATTTCTATCTGTAAAGGACCAACATTCGTCCACTAATCTTTTTCTTTTTATGTACTTGTAGAAACTTTTGCAGTCGGTTTTTATGTTCCTTGCAAGTTTACTCTCATACTCTATTTTTCCCCTCTTTATCAATCTCTTGGTCCTTTTTTGCTGAATTCTAAACTGCTCCCAATCCTCAGGCTTGTTATTTTTTCTGGCAACTTTGTATAACTCCTCTTTGGATCTAATACTATCCTTAATTTCTTTTGTTAGCCATGCTTGGGCCACTTTTCCTTTTGTGTTTTTACGCCAGAAAGGAATGTATAACTGTTGCAATTCTTGCATTCGTTCCTTAAATATTAGCCATTGCCTATCACTGAATCTTCCCAATCCATCATAGCCAATTCATTCCTCATACCATCGTAATTTCCTTTGTTTAGATTTAGGACTACTTCACTTTCCATCTTAATAAAGAATTCAATCATGTTATGGTCACTCTTCCCTGAAGGACCCCGCACAACAAGACTGTTAATTAACCCCTTCTCAAATCTAGGATAGCCTATTCCCTAGTAGGTTCCTCAACATATTGGTCTAAAAAACCATCTCGTACACACTCCAGGAATTTATCTGCCACAATATTATTACTAATTTGGTTTGGCCAGTCTATATGTAGATTAAAGTCTCCTACAATTACTGTAGTGCCCTTGCTACATGCATCTCTAATTTCCTGTTTGATGCCATCCCCTACATTACCACAACTGTTTGGAGGCCTATAGACAACTCCCACCAATGTTTTCTGCCCCTTGGTGCTCCTTAGCTTCAACCCAGACTGATTCTACATCTTGATTTTCTGAGCCAATACCCTTTCTCACTACTGCTCTGATTTCATCCTTTACTAACAATGCCACACCACCCCCTCTTCCTTTATGCCTGTCCTTCCTAAATATCGAATATCTTTGGATATTCTGTTCACAACCCTGGTCACCCTGCAACCATGTCTCCGTGATTGCAACTATATCGTATTTGTGAATGAGGAAGTGGTGCAAGTTCCTGACTTGTAGTTATTGCCACATAACTGCCACGACAGAAGCCGGAAACTCCTGTACCATAATCCCTGCCGAGCAGCAAGTTCGCAATAATCCGAATGTGAACTGATCTTTCTCAGGTCGCACCACAGCTCTGGTTCGATTTAAACACTGCAGGGCTTACAGAAATACTCCAGGAAAGATCGTACAATACCTTTATAGCAAATGACTGAGCAGAAACATTTATCACTGCCTTAATGGGTTAAAAACTCAGGCCAGTATACCACTAACCCATGCAGTCCAAAAGGTCCCGGGTTCAATTGCCAATCTCAGCGCTACTTGTAGCCTCAGTGCTCTTGAGCTGGGAGGCCAAAGATCAGCCAAGATTGCCACCTCTGATCACTAGCCAGTGACCACTACTGGATAGGAGTGAGATGTCCTTTCTGTTGAATAACCTGCCAACATTCACTGTCCAGGCCCATAAATGAAGAAACGTGACTTGAGCAAGGTACCGGAGGGTTGCCAACAACATTCCCTATAATTTGCACGGCCACAGAGCCGCACAGCTCTCTGTCAGTCCCGCGCAACCCCGGACCAGCTTTTCCTGTTAAAGTTTGTGCATGTGATTGCACCCACTGACACCTGGGAGTCCCTGGCCCAAGACTGCCTTAAGTGGAGAAAGTGCATCCGAGAGGGCGTTGAGCACCTCGAATCTCAACGCCGAGAGTATGCAGAAATCAAGCGCAGGCAGAGGAAAGAGCGTGCGGCAAACCAGTCCCACCCACCCCTTCCCTCAATGACTATCTGTCCCAACTGTGACGGGGTCTGTGGCTCTCGTATTGGACTGTTCAGCCACCAAATAACTCATTTTAAGAGTGGAAGCAAGTCTTCCTCGATTCCGAGGGACTGCCAAAGAAAAATGCTGGTGAACATTTGTTGCCGGTGGTTGTGGAACTATACTCCAGCAAGATCTTTAGGGAGAAAGAGGGAGACTGGAAAGAGGTCATTTGAAGAAACACGTACAGCTTTGATCCCCTGATTAGGTATTCTCCTTAGCCAGGAGCAGCAATTACGGTGAATGCTGGTGGAAAACCTGCAAGTAACCAATCAGGGAATCAGCCCTATAGAAACAGGAGTAGGTCATTCAGTCCCTTGAGCCTGTTCTGCCATTCAATGAGAGCATGACTAATCTGTAATCCTTTTATACCCTGGGTGTGCAAAAATCTATCAATCTCAGATTTAAAATTATTAACTGAGCTAGCATATACTGTTTTTTGTGGGAGAGAGTTCCATACTTCCAACAACCTGTGCCTGAAATTTTTTTCCCCCAACTTCTCTCTTGAATGGCCTGGCTCTGATTTCAAGCTTATGTCCCCTCGTTCTAGACTCCCCAACCGGCAGGATAAGTTTCTCTCTATGTAGCCGATTAATTCCTTTCAAAATCCTAAGGGAAAGGGAGACATTGTGGAACCACAGTGTAAGGATTGCTGAATAAAAGGCGGGGGTGGGGGGGGGGGGGTGGGGGGGGGGGGGAGAGGCGCAGCAGCATTCACGGACATCGCAAAATTTGAGCAGAACTTTTTCCTTACAAAATAATAATAATGGAGTACCTGGTTAGGAGAAGATGGCAGAGGTGGACTGGAAAGCAAAGAACCATTACTTTTTTCAGTTACGGATGATTTAATCTGTTGAGGAAAAAAAACAGACCAAGTTGAACAGGCATGAAGATATTTCCAGTTAATCTTTGTAGGGATGCAGCATGTACTTTAACCAGGTGGTGTGGTTGAGTGTAGTATGTTGATGTTCCAACTCAAATTAGTAAATGTCAGCTTTGCACCTCTGTTCCCTATCATGTGTGGAGTTCCTCATCATGCCGAGGCTGTCGGGAGAGATGGACACTCTTGCACAGGGCTGAAGAATAAGGTGTGGTTTCCTTTTACCAGAAGCAGGCAGATTAACTTAAAATCTTACTTTTCAATACCTTATCAATACTGTACTACTTGTGTTCAGTGCCTCCTTTAAATCTTCCCTCTTGTTTCTCTTCCAAAACACCATCTTGCAGAGCTACAGGGAAAGGGCAAGGGGGGAGTGGGGCTCGCTGAAGTGCTCTTGCAGAGAGCAGTCATAGGCTCCACGGGCTGAATGGCCTCCTTCCGTGCTGTAACCATTCTATGATTCTATGAAAACACTTTACTACTTACTGAAGTGAAATTAAGATCCATCACACTATCTGCTACTCAACCTAATTTTCTCTCAGGACCTTAAAACTGAGCGAAATTTTTACTCTGTCCTCCTTCCAACAATCTTTATGTTGTTAAAATCCAGGCTTGGCATCACTTAAAATACAACTTTCAGCTCTCCTTTGTCTTACTGTATTTCACTCTTTTCAATTTCGGTTTCACAATCTAAAAAACATCTGCCAACAAAAAGGCCTCAACAGGAAGGAAGAAGGAAGAAGGAAGAAGGAAGAAAAATAGAAAAAAAAAGAAAAACGTTCACATTCCCAGGATGTCTCAAAGCGCTTTACAGCCAATGAAGTACTTTTGAAGTGTAGTCACTGTTGTAATGTAGGAAGCAAGCTCAAAATGCACTCAAAGACAGCATTATGTTATTTTTACTTCCAATTTTCTCCTCGTCCTCCTCTTGTGGATGCATGGACTCATTGCTGACATAGTTTCATAGGCACCAGGCACCCTCCAATATCTTGCCCAAGTGCGAGTCTTGGCACACGTTTGGGTATAGAATGTGGTGTTGGCATCTCGGCCAAGCCAGATCCTCTCCTCACCCAAGTCCCACACGTGTGGGGTTATGGTTGGGAGTGGGAACTCTGACCAACTGCCCACCCCTCCCCAAACACAGAGACACCAAGACCAATCATAGTGCTCCTACAGCTACGGCAGGAGAGATGAACTAACTCTGTAGAGATTGAAGCAAAAACCTGGGACAGTGGCAGTATGCAGAGCTCAGTTACTCACTGGATAACCTCACTGAGTCATCGAGGGATATCTTAAAATGCACACTGTAAACAACTGGATCAAAGGGATTACACTTGGAGAGGAAAAAAATGGTGCAATGATTATGTTTTACCCGTAGATATATGTAGCCTAATTTGCTAAAACAAACAAGCATTGTACTGGCGCCATTCAACTGGTGAGCACTACACCATTATCATCGCTATTGTACTAGGAGGTCTCTCATTTGTGCTGTTTGAAATTTTTAATTCTGTCTAATTGCAGTACAAACCAGTCCTAAAAGGCACATGTTTGAATATGCGTCATTTTATGGCATTGAATGGAGTCTTCCATTTAAAGCTGATTTTCCTTCCTTCCCCATTTGGAAAGCAGTGACAGGATCGGTCCAAGTCAGCATGGATTTATGAAAGGGAAATCATACTTGACAAATCTTCTAGAATTTTTTGAGGATATAACTAGTAGAATAGACAAGGGAGAACCAGTGGTGTATTTGGACTTTCAAAAGCCTTTTGACAAGGTCCCACATGAAATTAGTATGCAAAATTAAAGCACATGATATTGGGGGTAATGTATTGACGTGGATAGAGAACTGGTTGGCAGACAGGAAGCAAAGAGTAGGAATAAACGGGTACTTTTCAGAATGGCAGGCAGTGACGAGTGGGGTCCGGCAAGGTTCTGTGCTGGGCCCTCAGCTATTTACAGTATACATTAATGATTTGGACGAAGAAATTGAATGTAATATCGCCAAGTTTGCAGATGACACTAAGCTGGGTGGCAGTGTGAGCTGAGAGGAGGATGCCAAGAGGCTGCAGGCTGACTTGGACAGGTTAGGTGAGTGGGCAAATGCAGTATAATGTGGATAAATGTGAGGTTATCCACTTTGGTGGCAAGAACAGGGAGGCAGAATATTATCTGAATGGTGACAGATTAGGAAAAGAGGAGGTGCATCGAGACCTGGGTGTCATGGTACATCAGTCACTGAAAGTTGGCATGCAGGTACAAGCAGGCAGTGAAGGAGGCAAATGGCATGTTGGCCTTCGTTGTGAGGGGATTTGAGTATAAGAGCAGGGAGGTCTTGCTGCAGTTATACAGGGCCTTGTTGAGGTCACACCTTGAATATTGTGTACAGTTTTGGTCTCCTAACCTGAAGAAGGACATTCTTGCTATTGAGGGAGTGCAGCGAAGGTTCACCAGACTGATTCCTGGGATGGCAGGACTGACATATAAAGAAAGACTGGATCGGCTAGGCTTATATTCACTGGAATTTAGAAGAATGAGAGGGGATCTCATAGAAACATAAAATTCTGACGGGATGCAGAAAGAAGGTTCCCGATGTTGGGGGAAGTCCAGAACCAGGGGTCACAGTCTAAGGATAAGAGGTAAGCCATTTAGGACCGAGATGAGGAGAAACTTCGTCACTCAGAGAATTGTGAACCTGTGGAATTCTCTACCACAGAAAGTTGTTGAGGCCAGTTTGTTAGATATATTCAAAAGATGTGGCCCTTATGGCTAAAGGGATCAAGGGATATGGAGAGAAAGCAGGAATGGGGTACTGAAGTTGCATGATCAACCATGATCATATTGAATGGTGGTGCAGGCTCGAAGGGCCGAATGGCCTACTCCTGCATGCATTTTCTATGTTTCTATGAGTCTCCCTGGGCCACACTTGATGAAAGGGATGGGATGAAAAATTCTCAAGTCCCTATCAGCACTCATTTGAAGCTGGCTGCTCGAAGGAGCAAGAGCAGCTCAAGAAAGACTGCAGCCTTTCGCTCCATAGAAAAGCACATGGTCTCCCATCAATCCTTCTGCATGACAGTACAGGGAGGATTGGTACGTTACAGTGTGGAATCACAGGCACCAACCCCTGCCCCCTCTAAGCACCAATGTACAGTCTGTAAAATTCTGTCACAAACACAATGTACAGGAGCAAACTTTACTTTTGAAGAAACAGAAATGGGTGTCACCTTCTTTCCATTCTGTTCTACTGCAGGCAATTTCCTCTTCATCCCTTTTCCTGCCGATGAATCTGAAATTTCACCTGGTGATTTTTTGGAGGTACTGTTAGCTAAAATAGTTTAAAACAGAAGCGTTAGTTTCCCTGTTAACAAACAATATATTTTACAAAACTAGTCAGAAGCCTTGTAATCAGTTTTTTCTTTCATTTACTTTATTTCTAACCAGCCCCTCACATTTCTAGTTACTGTTTCAGCCTCCCAGATTGCACTGACCATATTACAGATGGGACCCACATTGAAAATAATTAGCCGAGGTGGTCACATGATTACAGCTTCACTTTCAGCAACAAAACACCAATGCTGGCACTCGATTACTTATCTTGTCCACTGATATCTGATCAATTACACATAATTCAGCTGATTGCAAGCTCTCTGCAGATGCAGGCACCACCAGGGAATGCACCTATATTTCATTTTGCATCTTTGTATTTTATGAATACCTCAAACTTTTTGCATGCATAAAAGTTGATTTGAGTTCCCTTTGTTTTGTCACAGGTTGGATCTGATACAGGATAAATCCCTCACGCTGCCTAAAAAGGTGCCTCAACTCAAAATCAGAGTTTGTCCTGTCCCTACCACCACTCCCGATGTACTGTCGCCTATCCCTGTGGGTGCTCAGAGTGAGGTGGCAAACCAGTGCTGGACGATGCCATTTGATGCTGGAGGCCCCTACCCAACAGGAAGTAGACTGAGATTACCAGGCCTGTTTCACAAAGGCAAGAAAAGAGCTTCAGTCTAGACTGCATCCAAACACCTGTCCCACAGCTGACAGTATCCTAAACCACGAGATCATCAATCCCCAGAAAATTAAATTGCTGAACAAGCAGATATTTTCTCACCTTCTTGGCTCTTACTTTTCTTCCCAGGTGATTTTGAAGGTGCTTTTGAACCACGTGGTGTCAGTTTTGATGCCACTTCAGTGTTCCCAGATCCACCAGAGGGCCATTCATCGTCACCTTTCCCAGAAGCTGCCACAATATCCATATCAGTCTTCTCTTTAGAAACCCTGTACAGTTCCTGCAAAAACAGGTTGTGAAAGCGAAGGAGGATCATAAAAACCCTCCCCCACCGCACATTGGGCCAGCATGTCCCCTCACCCCAGGACAGCTGCCCCCCCCCACCACCACCATACAAAGGGCCAGCTCAACCCCCACCCCACTCCGCACACTGGGCCAGCTCGTCTCCTCCCCCACCGCACATTGGGCCAGCATGTCCCCTCTCCCACCGCACACTGGGCCAGCGTTTCCCCCCCACCACCCTCTGCGAGAATGGATGCAGAGGAGTAGATTGAATATGCCACAATCCATTCTTTGGATGTTAGATTTTCTTTTCATGTTTTGGGACCCTGGATGCCCAGCACGAATATACCTGAAATGTTCTAGAAAGTTCTGCTAGTTGATCGATATACACATCAACCCCCCCCCAGCTCCTTTCTAAATCACATGAGCGCAATGCGGCACAATCTGCTATGTCATTTACCTTGAGCTGAGGAAGATTGGTTGCGGTTTGCCAGTCTTTGTCATCACGGATGCGCGTACACCGCGGGAACCGTATTGAGATGCCGTCTGCAGAGTGGGCCTCCGATTTAGAGAATTCTGCTCCAGTGATTTCCCACACTGGTGCTTTCTGAAAAAGAGAGAAAGAGAAAGCAGTGACTGCTGTGTGCATTAAACATTACAATAAGATATATGAACGTCTTTTGAGAGAGCGCGGACATGCAAGAGGGGGACTTTGACAAATAATACTTTAACCAAATTGCCATACAAAATTCTCCTGAATCAGAGGACAGGGAACATCTTCATGCAGGAATAAGTCAAATCAAAAAAACATGGCCGCCACTTGGATGTGCCAAATGACTGAAAGACACCGGGGTGTCTCATCCAACACTGAAGGACCTCATTCATGTGAGGGGACTCAATGGTGATACACAATGTAGAAACAGTTTGCAACCCTACCTTTGGATCTCGGACGATAAAGTCAGGTGTGTAGTTCTTACTGACATTTAGCCAACCTGGCACTTTGCCTGGATCCTACACAAAAATAACATTTATTTAAACATATACCAAGAACCAATTTCATTTTCGTATTTTATAAAAGCTTAAATAATTCTAAAACACACATGAAAAGAACAGTGAGCAATTGGAAATGTTGCATTACCTTGCTTATTTTCACCATATCCAGTTCATTCTGTAATCGTGCCAATGTTGCATCGTCATGGCCACCTCCACACTTGGTCACTGTGCACCATTGTGAAGAATTGGGATCATAGCAGCCCATTAAGAAAATGGACATCATCCCACCTGAAACCAGACCAAGGAACCCATCAACTCCACAGAGCCGCAGTTACCCATATACCCAAGCAGAGAGCTTTTACAGGCCTGGTGGGAACACTGAACAGCGTGGCAGGCAAGGGGAAAAGCAGAAAAATCCCCATCACCTCTGTGAGGCTCCTAGAGGTGGCTGGCCAATTTCAAGATCCATTACCACTTGAACAGAACTTGTGACAAAGACTACTAAGCTATTATTTTGTCCGCATTAACTAGAATGGTGTGGTTCCCGCAATCATTGGTTAAATGAACACGCCATGCTGTGCTACTCAGCCTTCAAGACCAGGAAAGTCCCAAGTCTGAGTCCTGGCCTCTGCTGAGTATGCTGATTTTGACCAGGCAGCTGTGGTGACGTTAAAATTGGCTCCAGCTGAATCAGGGAAGGGGGAAAAAATATATAAAATCAGCCACTCGGGATTACTACTGACTGAGTGACTGAGTGACTCCTGCCAGAAAGTGCTGCGTGCATTTGTGACAGTATTGCGTTGTCGGTGATAACCCCCAGAATTGAATAACCTGCCAGCATTCATGTCTAGTATCACATGATAATGACCACTTGAGTAAAGCACCCGAGAACAGTCATTTGACCCTAGAGCGAGTCAGCACATGGTTTTGGGGAAGATGGGGTGGGGATTTTGGGGGAAGGAAAAACAAGTAAATCAGGACAGCTGGAAAAAAAAGTACCGATTGTGGTGGGGTCCAGTACGAGGGAGACATCAGATTGTCTCAAACTCACTGGGTTACAAAATAACATGAATAATAAGTGAAAAACTGCAAATCTGACACTAAATAAATGTTTGGCATTTATCCTATGGAAAGTATGACAAATTATTAATCTTAATTTTATTTTTACTTCTACTGTTCGTTCCAAAAGACTACACACTAAGCTTCTCAATGCAGCGCCCTCGGATATACAACTTCATATAGAAGGCCTTTAGTAGAAAGTGGTTTTGGTTGGTTCTGGAAGGCAGCAATGTAGACAATCTAACCATACAGCTTACAGATCTAGAGCAGATATCCGTAAAGCAGCACGCCAGTGTAAATAGCTGTAAAGTGCCACTGTTACCTTTATTCCCTTGCCCGTAGAACGCTCCCAGCACAACGAGGTCCGCAGTATCAGCCATTGCGCCTTCATTGAGATAGTCCTTCTTTACTTTCAGCCAATGACGTTTGCCGGGTTCATACAGACTCTACAGACAGAAAACAAGCTCAGTAATTGTCAGAACATTTATGTAGGATAGCTGCAAGAAAGCAAACACATTTTTAAAACTAACTTTGTTACATCAATTTAGTTCAAAACCTCTCGAATATGAAAATATATCTGCAAGTTAAGGCCCTGTAACTACAACGCTGCAACAAATGGCCGCTCAACTGGGATAGTGGAGTCCTCACTCCATTCACACTTGGGGTTTCCTGACACAGAACTTTAAAAAAGTATTGCATTTATAGAGCACCTTTCACGACCTCAGGACGTCCCAAAGCGCTTTACAGCCAATGAATTACTTTTGGAGTGTAATCACTGTTATAATGTAGAATATGCAGCAGCCAATGCACAGTAAACTCCCACAAACAGCAATGTGATAATGACCAGATAATCTGTTTTAGTGATGTTGGTTGAATATTTGCCAGGACACCTCGCCCCTGCTCCTCTTTCAAATAGCACGGAATCTTATACGTCCACCAGAGAGGGCAGACAGGACTTCAGTGTAATGTCACAATCAAAAGACGGCACCTCCGACAGTGCAGCACTCCCTCAGTACTGCACTGGAGTGTCAGCCTAGATTTTGTGCTCAAATCCCTAGAATGGGGCTTGAACCCACAGTTTTGTGACTCAGAGGGGAGAGTGCTGCCGTTAAGCTGCTTGAGAGAGACCCAGTAAAATATAAATATCGTCGGCCACCAGTCTTTACAACTCCTTGATGGGGAGGGGGAGGGGGCGGGGAGGGAGAGTGGGCTCAGGCAAGATGCTTAGAGAAGAATCGGAAGAAGCAACTGTTTAAAAAAGATCTGGCATCAGCAGCAGAATGTTTATGTTCGAGAGTGGGATTTCTTGTGGATGACAGCAAGTTTAAAGTCTATTTGTAGTGATATCTACATAGTTAGCATGTGTCCAAAAAGTGTCACACATGTAATTACCTCAAAATGTACAAAATGTGAGCAAATCAAAAGTAGCAGAAGGAAAAAGGAAAAAAAAAAGGAATTAATTCATTTTTTGTCCCCAAAACTCCCATTCATGATTAAGTGTTATTGTAAGCTTTTGAGCAATACAAATTTGAGCAATACAAATTTGGGGATTTCACAACTAGATTTCAACAGTCATGGAAATTATTTCATTACAAATTTACATTTGTGACATTTTTTGCCTTTTTGTGAAGAGTAAAGTTTCTGTGGGTTGTAAAATTATACACACACTTCCCCATTAGTGTCCATCAAATTACCTTAGATCTCACATAGCTCTTTGCCCACTGGCAGTTCCTAGAACACTTTGCTTTTCTAGAACTGTTAAATATCGAGTGGCTGTATACATTTATAGACATCTTTGAAAGCCTTGATAATTTCTAGAATGGATGTTAAGGTGCAATAGAAATGCAAGTCATTTCTTGCAGTTTTTTAAAAAATTGAAGTGGTACCAGCTGCAGACAACACTATGGTATGAGCTATCAAGGATCTTTGTCTGTGCTATCGTACACTATTTGTAATAAAACCTCCAATGTTGTAAAACCTCCAAATAAAAAAAAAATCCATGTCCCAATGATGAATAATAAATGCATCACAAACCACAATCTGATAAATACAAAGGTCCTGTAGACTTTAAATCACTCTGGTTAAAAAGAGATCCATTCAAAAGCCGCAGCCAATAAAACACTAGAACACTAGTCAAGTGGTTGGTTTGGTTCAGTTTCACTCCAGTCTGTGAAGATGCCAGATTGGTGCAAGTGTGCATTCAGCTCCAGCCATTAAAATTACAGGTGAACGGTTTACAGTCTGCTTCTGAATGGACCCCCATCCCCTGTGTGCTCCCAGACACCCCATTTCCTGAAATGCGACCAGGCCTTACACTGCCTACTCTGCTCCCAAGCCCTCGACTCTGCCTACACCCAGACCTGCCCAACTATCAACCATAGGTCCCTGCAACATTCCAATTTCTCCTTTACTTGAACACGTTTCACCACGTTGCATACAGTCTCCTTGATAAAGTGCAACATCCCCACCGACACCTGGGGGTTCCTGGCCAAAGACCGCCCTAAGTGGAGGAAGAGCATCCGGGAGGACGCTGAGCACATCGAGTCTCGTCGCCGAGAGCATACAGAAACCAAGTGCAGGTAGCGGAAAGAGCGTGCGGCAAACCAGTTCCACCCACCCTTTCCCTCAACGACTGTCTGCCCACCCGTGACAGGGACTGTAGTTCTCGTATTGGACTGTTCAGTCACCTAAGAACTCATTTTTAGAGTGGAAGCAAGTCTTCCTCGATTCCGAGGGACTACCTATGATGATGATAGCCTGTACCCTCCCATTCGTGGTACGAGTCAGTTGGGAAATGGCAGAGACATTGAACAAATATTTTGTATCGGTCTTCACGGTAGAAGACACTAAAAATATCACAATAGTGGATAATCAAGGGGCTATAGGGAGGGAGGAACTTAATACAATCACTATCACTAAAGAAGTAGTACTCGGTAAATTAATGGGATAAAGGCAGACAAGAGCCCTGAATCTGATGGCTTACATCCTAGGGTCTTAAAAGAAGTGGAGATAGTGGGTGCATTGGTTGTAATCTACCAAAATTCCCTGGATTCTGGGGAAGTCCCAGCGGATTGAAAAACCACAAATATAACACCCCTGTTTAATAAAAAAGGAGGCAGACAAAAAGCAGGAAACTATAGACCAGTTAGCCCAACAACTGGCGTTGGGAAAATGCTGGAGTCCATTATTAAGGAAGCAGTAGCGGGACATTTGGAAAAGCATAATTCAGTCAAGCAGAGTCAGCATGGTTTTATGAAAGGGAAATAATGTTTGACAAATTTGCTGGAGTTCTTTGCAGATGTAACAAGCAGGGTGGATAAGGGGGAACCAGTGGATGTGGTGTATTTGGATTTCCAGAAGGTATTCGATAATGTGCCACATAAAAGGTTACTGCACAAGATAAAAGTTTACGGGGTTGGGGATACTAAATTAGCATGGATAGAGGATTGGCTAACTAACAGAAAACAGACAGTAGGGATAAATGGGTCATTTTTCGGTTAGCAAACAGTAACTAGCGGGGTGCGGCAGGGATTGGTGCTGGGGCCTCAACTATTTACAATCTATATTAATGACTTGGATGAAGGGACCGAGTGTCATGCAGCCAAGTTTGCTGATGATACAAGATGGGTGGAAAAGAAAATTGTGAGGGGGACACAAAAAAATCTGCAAAGGGATATAGACAGGCTAAGGGAGTGGGCAAAGATTTGGCAGATGGAGTATAATGTGGGAAAATGTGAGGTTATCCACTTTGGCAGAAATAATAGAAAAGCAAATTATAATTTAAATGGAGAAAAATTGCAAAGTACTGCAGTACAGAGGGACTTGGGGGTCCTTGTGCATGAAACACAAAAAGTTAGTATGCAGGTACAGCAAGTAATCAGGAGGGCAAATGGAATGTTGGCCTTTATTGCAAGGGGAAGAGAGTATAAAAGCAGAAGTCCTGCGACAACTGTACAGGGTATTGGAGAGGCCACACCTGGAGTACTGCGTACAGTTTTGGTCTCCATATTTAAGGAAGGATATACTTACATTAGAGGCTGTTCAGAGAAGGTTCACGAGGTTGATTCTGGAGATGAGGAGGTTGACTTATGAAGATAGGTTGAGCCTATACTCATTGGAGTTCAGCAGAATGAGTGGTGATCTTATCGAAACATATGATAATGAGGGGGCTAGACAAGGTGGATGAGAGAGGATATTTCCATTCATAGGGGAAACTAAAACGAGGGGACATAGTCTTAGAATAAGGGTCGCCCATTTAAAACCAAGATGAGAAGGAATGTCTTCTCTCAGAGGGTTGTAAATCTATGGAATTCTCTGCTCCAGACAGCTGTGGACGCTGGGTCATTGAATATATTTAAGGTGGCGATAGACAGATTTTTGAGTGATAAGGGAATAAAGGGTTATGGGGAGCAGGCAGGGAAGTGGAGCTGAGTCCATGATCAGATAAGCCATGGTCTTATTAAATGGTGGAGCAGGCTCGAAGGGCCAGGTGGCCTACTCCTGGCTCCAATTTCTTATGTTCTGATGACACTTTGCTGCATTAACTGGACTTTAGCAAAGGTAATAAAATAGAAACTGACTGCATCATTAAAGAAACACCTGAGAATTGTACAGAGACACATACAATGACAGACAGGCATAGGGAAGAGAGGAAAGACTTACAGAAAGGGCGACAGTGAGAGTCAGGCACAGTGCAAAAATTGTACAGAAAGAGATAAAGAATGGCAATCAGGAAGATAGATGACCACAATGAATTAGAGTGTGAAAGAAAGGAAGAAAGAAGAAACAAAATAAATGATGATAATTTTTCTCATTGTCCCCATAACCAGTGCTCAAAGTAAAAAGGTCACCCAGTCAGGATGGGATGCATCCTAGGTTGCTGAGAGAAGCAAGAGTGGAAATAGTGCAGGTTCTGGCCACAATCTTTCAATCCTCCTTAGATATGGGAGTAGTGCCAGAGGATTGCAAATGTTACACCATGTTCAAAAAACAGGAGATGGATAAGCCTGGCAACTACAGGTCAGTCAGCCCAACGTTGATAGTGGGACAACTTTTAGAGACAATAATCCAGAACAAAATTAATTGGCATTTGGAAAAGTATGGGTTAATAAATGAACGTCAGCACGAGTTTGTTGAAGGCAAATCATGTTTCACTAACTTGATTGAGTTCGGAGATGAATTAATGGAGAGGGCTGATGAGGGTAGTGTGATTGATGTTGTGTTTCACAGACTTTCAAAAGATGTTTGATAAAGTATCACTGTTAGCAAAATTGAAGCCCATCGGATGAAAGGGCAGTAGTTGCTTGGATAGGAAACTGGCTAAGCGATAGAAAACAGAGGGTGGTGATGAGCAGCTGATTTTCAGACTGGAGGGAAGTGTGCAATCGTGTTCCCCCGTGGGTTGGTATTAGGACCACTGCCCTTTTTGATATATATTAATGACCTGGACGTTGATATACAGGGCATAATTTCAAAGTCTGCAGATGACAGGGAATTCAGAAATGTAGTAAAGTGAGGAGTAAAGCAAGGAGGTTAGCAACAGACTTTAGGAGGACATAGACAGACTGGTGAAATGGGAAGAGGTAGGGTTTAAGGAGCATCTTAAAAGGAGGGGGGAGAGAGAGAGGTAGAGGCAATTATATTTTAAAAAATACATAGTGAGTTATGATGATCTGGATTGCACTGCCTGAAAGAGGATTCAATAATGACTTCCAAAAAGGAATTGAATAAATACTTAAAGGGGGAAAGTTTGTAGGGCTATGGGGAAAGAGGAGAGTGGGACGAACTGGATAACTTTCAAAGAGCTGGCACAGACACGATGGTCTGAATAGTCTCCATCTGTTCTCAATGATTCTAAGCAATCAAATTGTCGTAAAAAGCCAACTAGTTTGCTACATGTGACTCCAGTCCCACAGTTATGTGGTCGACTCTTAACCACCGTCTGAAGTGGCCTCGCAAGACACTCAGTTGTACAAGGACAACTAGCAAAGGGCAATAAATGCCCGCCTTGCCAGTGACACCCACAACCAGAGAAGTAATATATATTTTTAAAACACTCACACAATTGACGATGCAGATACAGGCACAACTCAATTATTTTGAGATCACCGTACACCGATAGACACTCATCCAATCAGTTCCGTCCATTTACAGAAAACAGGAAAATTCTAACAACCTGTGGAGCGAATATCTCACCTTAATGTCTTTTAGTACCAGTCCTTCCAGGCCCTGTCTGATAACCCGATTGATCATTTCTCCCAGATCAGAGGCCCTCTGCGAAAACAGGATACAGGATACATTTAGAGTCAATGAAATTTATACCCATTTTATCAATTATGATTAGCTGCAGAGACGATCACTAGAGTTATTTTTCCTTACTACCTATAAATTGAAACATTTGCTTGATTTGAATTTTGTTGAAAGTGAAACTGTTCACATGGGATAACATAGGAGTTGATGGAGAATTGCTCCCAAGAATGGTGTGGTACATTGAGAGAGAAAAACTCTGATCCACTGCACCAGTCGAAAGTTTTGTTAACCAAAGGTATTAAGCGATATGGGGCAAAGGCAGAGTTAGGTCATAGATCAGCCACATCTCAGTGAATGTCAGAACAAGCAGGGGCTAAATGGCCTATTCCATGTTCCTAAGTTTGTAATTCATTTGGATCAATGTCTGAAGTCCTGGCAGAAGGCACTGACTGAGTTGTGTCAAAATTATCAGGAAAACCTAAATAGTGGTAATGTAAGAAGATGAGATAGGAAAGAGTGATGAAAGGGCACTGAATCTGCCCATCAGTGAGATCCATGTCTAGGACACACAAAGACCACAGAGCAAATTTATGAATTTGCGCTCCTGGCACAGAAGTTGCGTGACAAGGTTGCAGATTGGGAATTCAGGAAAGGACGTCATTATGGACGAGCAATCTTCTGGGACATGCGGAGCGCCCTGCCAGAATTCCCAATATGCACTCCCATCGTGCAAAGCTCTACGCTGAGTGCTAACTCGTACAAATCTACCTTGTGGTCTTCTCCCTCCTGTCTGACCACTAAGCCCATATCCATATCTGTATGTGCCCTGTTGGATCAGTCTAATTTCCTGTTTAAAAGCTTCAAATGAATTGGTGCTACACCTTGATCATTGAACACCAATTTAAAACCGAACGCAGAGAATCCAGACCATTTCAGTCGTGACTACATGCAACATTGAGAGGCATCTATGAAAGGTCCCACTTAAAACATGACTGTACTCACAGCCACGTGTTTCATCTCTGAAAACATGATCCGATTGGGGATTTCAACCATGTTATCGTGAAGGAATTGCTTTCGCTCACTGATCGGTCTGTGAAGATATAAAAAGCATATTTAAATAAATCACAAGGATGTGCGAATAAAGGAGGCCATTGGGCCAGTCATCCTTCCATAAAAATCTACAATTTTCCCCCATCCCCAAACAAGTGGAAATGATGGAAGCCATTGAGCCCCGTCGCCCCGTATATATATATTTTTTTTTAAGAGAAAGGAAGCCAAATTTCTAAAAAGCCTTATGGAAAAGGTTGAGACACCCAAGTCTCACACAATCAGTTGCAAAACCGGGGATAAATGTGCCAGTTTTACCAAGGCTGGCAACCAGGGAGACACGATTTTTTTTTAAATAAAAGGGTCTTTCTGGCCACCGGCCTTTGACTATCTGATCAATTTATGTTTAGTATTGTTGCAGACTGCGTTGGAGTCAGGAGCCAGTGGCACTAGCACAATATAAAACCAGCTGAGGAGTAGTAATTCAATTATACAATAAGCACCATTGTGTCAGTTAAGAGCCAGGATCACAAGGAATTTCAAATGCATGCAGATTTTCAATGGGAGATGAACAGACCTGTTCATTAGGCTGACCCCATTGAAGTAAATGCAGTCGAAGACAAAGAGACAAACATTAGCATCCTTGAAGGCGACTTTCTGGAACAGAAGAAAATAGATTTTAAACAGTTTGTTAAACTAAATACACATACAATTCTAGCTTCCACTGTTCACTAGTATAAAGGAAGATTCCAGCCTTCATCCCTCAGACCGAAGGCGGCGATTCTTGCTGGGGCACAGCTTCACTGTCGGCTGCCTGCCGTTACCTCACCCAAGTGGCCATTCTTTATTTGAGAGCTTAGACATCGTCAGCAAACTATTCGCTTCTCGGCCTTTTGGCTAAGATCTGCATAACTAACCTGACCAGCCACCATGACGTCCGGGTGGTTTCTCCCTGGTCAGGAAGGTATATGCTTACATTTTTGTAAAACAGGAGGTGGGTGGGATTGGTGACCCATCCACCTCCACGGAGGTGTGTGGGGGACCTGACCCATCCACCTCCATGGCACGAACCTGGTATTGCAGTACTTCCAGGAACGGTGCAGTGGCTCTAGGCCTTTTGGCTAAGAGCATTGGCGCAGAGTGATCCTTGACTGGTGCAGGGTGACCTCTGGCGTTTGACAAAGAATTGTAACGATTGGACATGAATTAAAAAAAAAAAAAAAAAAAACTATAAGACTATGGTATGCATCCTAGCTGAGCCCAATCTGTCCACATGTGTGCACTGGATAGCGATCAGGAATGAGAAACTCAGCTGGATTTTCCTTGGCCTAACCCAAAGTGCTGAAACAGACTGCTAGCTTGATGAGATCAGCTATCTCAAAGAGATCAGGCACCAAGCCTGAGACCCTTCCGGTTTGTATGGCTTAGTACTACGCCCACAGTTGCTGAGCCATCTAGCACCTTTTCTGAATGCACTTTCAGACAGAAGCGCACAAGCTTTCAAATCAAAAGCATAGCAAGTGATTGCACTGTACAGTTACACCATACAGCAGCTACTATCAGATGGCCAATTAAAGTGGCACATACTGTAGAAGTGAGGGGATTTTCAAAGTGTTAGCTGTGGCTCAGTGGGTAGCACATTCACATCTGAGTCAGAAGGTTGTGGGTTCAAGTCCCTCTCCAGAGACTTGAGCACAAAAATCTAGGCCGACACTCCAGTGCAGTACTAAGGGAGTGTTGCATTGTCGGAGGTGCCGTCTTTCAGATGAGACGTTAAACCGAGGCCCTGTCTGCTCTCTCACGTGGACGTAAAAGATCCCATAGCACTATTTCAAAGAAGAGTAGGGGAGTTATCCCCAGTGTCCTGGTTAATATATATCCCTCAATCAATATACAAAAACAGATCATCTGGTCATCATCAGATTGCTGTTGGTGGGAGTTTGCTGCCGCGTTTCCCATGTTACAACAGTGACTACACTCCAAAAAGTACTTCATTGGATGTAAAGCCCTTTGAGACGTCCAGTGGTCATCAAAGGCGCTATATAAATGCAAGTCTTTGGGCTCAATTTTCCCCAGTTATCTGCACCGTTTGTTTGGCGCATGTCGCTTTTTTTGGCCTAAATTAAAATATCCAAAATTCCCCAAAGAAGGTGTAACTCAGTGTAACTCAGTTAGTTACGATTTTTTAAGGTTTTTTTTGCGTCATTGGGGCCACACCTGCGCCAATTCTGGCCATTTAAGCAAGTTTGGCTAGCTCCAATTTTTCTTAGGATGGCGAATGTGACTATGGAAAAACCTTCTGGGCATGGGGTATGGAGAGAAAGCGGGAAAGGGGTACCGAGGTGAATGATCAGCCATGATCTTATTGAATGGTGGTGCAGGCTCGATGGGCTGAATGGCCTACTCCTGCACCTATTTTCAATGTTAAAAAAATTGGCGCAGGTCAAAAAAAAATCAGCGCAGCAGTTGCAGTTCCACGGCCCGGACAACAGTAGCAGAGGGGGAGAGAGAGAGAGAAGGGGGGAGGGGGGAAGGCCTTTCGGCCAAAGTTAGGAACAGCAACCAACAGGGGAAAGAAGCCCTTCAGCCAGGGCTAGCAGCGGCAACTGGCATCGGGAAGCAGAGGTCCTTCGGCCAGGACTAGCAGTGGCACCGGGAAAAGGGTGGGGGGGGGGGGGGGGGGGAAGACTTTTGGCATAAACACTTTAAATAATTTAATGCTGGAATGCTGCTGCAATGTGCAAGGTGCTTGTACAGATTGCTGTGAGCTGGCCAGAATGTGTTGTATGTTTCACTTTCCAGCCTCAGCCTGCAGTGAGACACCAGCGAGATCACAAGGTGACTGCAGGGGTTGGATTCTGCTGTTATTCACATCCCTACTGCATCGTGTTCATTCTGTTAGTTGTCGTTTGTTTCTGCTGATGCTAATAACCCTTCAACTAGGCTGGAGTTTAATATTTTGATATTTCAAGTAAGTGTGTCGATATTTGATGTCTCCAAGAGGAGACTAATTGATGTCCTGTTACTGACTGCTCCATTTTTGATCAGGGCGGAGGAGCGGTGAAAGATCGGGGCCCAGGAGAGGTGTGAATTCAGGGCCCAGAACAGGCGAGGGCCCAGGAGCAGCACGGGCCAGCCCACACTGCGGAGTGTGTGCGCACTAGCAGAGCAGGTCTCCAGTCGTTTTGGTTAACCCTTGCCACTGGATCAAGGCCTCGCTCTGTCGAACCCGTGTGGTGGCTGGTGTGCAATGGCCATCCCACATTAAAAGAATTCACGCACAGGCATCTTCCACCCTTCAATATGTAGTTCGGGACCTAGAATGTCAGGTCCCTCATTGAAATGCCTGTGAACTCATCCTTTTTTGGTGCCGAAGCGGGTAATCCTCGATACGAGGGACTGCCTAATACTATACTACAGTGTGTTCCTCGTCACCCTGGCAACCCGATCTTTTAGCGCATATCTTAGACTCCACCCCCAAAAGGTAAAGGACAGGCTAGGTAGCACCAAAATGAACAATTCCAACAGAAAAAGTTGGATGCTTTTTTTGGTATAGTTGGGCCCAAAAAAAAAAACAGGTATAACTCTACAAGTATGCCAAAAAAACAGTTTGGGGGAAAATTGAGCCCTTTCTTTCTTCTTAAAGTGGGAACCAGTATATTTAGGAACTTAATGTGAAGCAGTGCACAATCCTGCAGTGGGCAACTTGCAGTATTACTTTAAAGATATTTCTAGCCTTTTGTGATCACACAAAACCTACAGAGCAGAATGTAACACGGTCCATTACACAGTGCTGACTTATTGGGACATTTCAAAATGCTTTACAGAATGTTAAGTCTGGTTTTGTGCATGAGCTGATATTTTTTATTATTTAAAGGGCAACACTGGAATAATCCTACTCATTACAATTCTGAAGAACCTCCCAATCACTTTATGACCCATTATTTGAATATTAGCATCTTCCTCAATCATTCAGCGAATGGCATTTCTAGATCAAGGAGGCATAACTAGATGACCTTGGTCCAAGCCACTGCTGCTCTGTAACCTACTCCTAGATACTGCATGGACACAGTGAGTTGTTCACTCTCTCAATGGCCCAAATGAGATTGGGAAGTCTTTGGTGAGGAATTCTCAGGTGTAGAAAAAGTTTTAGCTTTTTTTACTTTGAAATACCGTGCACTGATGATTCATCCTCCACTCCCAACATCCCTCTCCAAATAATATTAAAATCCTTGCATATACCTGCAGCAATATGAGTTTTTAGGTTTAAAACTCATCTCATCCAGCAGCTCAGCAGTTAAAGGCATATTTATCTGTGCCACATGGACCAAAAGGCTCCAAGTTCAATTGCTGGAGTGTGTGCCGTTAGTGAA
Organism: Pristiophorus japonicus; assembly: GCF_044704955.1. Lineage (NCBI taxonomy): Eukaryota > Metazoa > Chordata > Chondrichthyes > Pristiophoridae > Pristiophorus > Pristiophorus japonicus. Next base: position 51,164,396 of record NC_091992.1, on the reverse strand, counting down.
TCTCAGCCAGTGTGGCAGTAGGGACTGTTACAATTGGCCTCAGTAGCCAAGATTGAGAGGGGACAGTGGGGCGGTGGGGGTTGGAGAAATCATCCAGGCTTCTTGATTACCTGTCAGTGCCCTCCTTCTGAAAAGGACTGGACTCAGTTGATTTGCCTCCCAAGGTCATTGACTACGCTCGTAAAATAAGCATGGTTACTGGTAAAGAATCTGGAGTACGCCCAGTGCAATGTATTTCTTCATGGGTTCTTTGCTTAAGAAGTCATATCAACACATTATTATTAAGAACTAATTGGTTTATTAGCAAAAGGTTCAATGATCACACTGCACCTTACCAGTTTATCCACCAGGTTCACAATCACTTGCCTCATTGTGGATCCCCCGAACCCAACTGGCTGGGGTATTATTGAGTCTTGTGAACATCATGTGACTGGCTAAGCCACTCCCAACTCAATAGCTCTACCAACCTGTGAGCATACTCACAGGTGCATACATTACACCCAGCATCCATGGAACCATAGCCCAGCACGTATCAATGTCTTCACAAGAGGCAGATAGGAATGGCATGGGGAAGATTATTGACAGAATCTTTTCTCCATTGGTTCAAGTTCTTGTCCATGAACGTTGGACATGGATGAATTCAACCCTGGATCTCCGAACTGAGGGCCCCCAACACCTCCGTGCAGTAGCTACTAGATCCTCATAAACTCGAGTAAATATGAAAAGAACAAATTAAACCTGGATCCTTCAAACACATTACCTTATGGACGCCCAGTGTTCCAAAAGGGAGAGGTTTTCCGGTGTTTGTGTCAATCAGCAGCACCTCTGAATCCAAAATCATGCTGTCACCTCCTACAAAAGCTTTGGGAATAAAATCCTTAAAATGAGCAACCTGGAAGAAAAGATAAAAACAAAAGGGCAAAATTAATTTGTTTTTATAACAATCACCCAATAACAATGGAACTCTACAGAGAGTCCATCTTTGCCATACTAGAACATGGGGGCATACCGAACACCATGTTATTCACTTGCCTCAGGAAGTAGTGCTCTCACCTCAGAGTCCGTGGGTCATAGGTTCAAGCCCATTCCTGCTGAGCCCATAATCTAGGCGGACATTCCAGGTTACACGAATGCAAGTTCCTTTTTTCACATTTGTAATATTGTAAAATGACTACCAGCATACAGCACATCAAAACTAGAATTTCTGATACCAGTCCCTATATGTATGGAATGAGCACACCCATTTCTGGTAGGGCTGCATCTCATCATCACTTTTTAATTGCGAGGGAGGGAGAGCCCGATGGTTTACTAGCGACCACATGAACTAAACAAGCTCAAGAACAGACAAACCTACCAACTCGCTCAAAGATCTCAATTTCCACCTGTGCCAGCAAATCCCAACATTATCCTTGGTTTCTTTCACTGGAGAAAACATGAGAATGCTCGTGAGACAAGGCAAAGGAAGGTTATCCTAACATGCATAGAGGTAGGAAAAGTCCTCAAATTAAATCTATACAAGCCTATAGATAGAACAGAGGGCTTTCATAGAGTGCATCGCCTGACATAGTCTACTCTTGCACTGAGTAGGGAGATGAAACTAATGCAAAGTGCATACAGTGAGCTTTGAAGAGAAATGTAGAAAGGTGGAGACAGAGGGAAAAAAAGGACAAGCGAAGGAACAGGAAAATACATTAGTGCTTCTCGGTCTTCGCTGGCCCAGGTGAGATGCACTTATATTGTTGGCACAAATTGATTCCTCAGTCTTTGCGAAAGCTTTGAGCGAGTGAGAGAAAACAACTGAGGAAAAACACACTACACAAGACAGCTATGGAAGTGGTCCCCAGCAGTTTTATCCCTAGGATTTGTCCCACGCAAAAATCTGAGATTCATAATTGTATCAGTACTGGTGAGAACTGTAATACATGCAGGCATTGTGAGGGGATTCACAGTAGTTTCTGTGTATTTCACCCCCATTTTTTCGTGGCACTAATCACCAACATCCTCATGCATCAGGAACAACCAAGCAGCTGCCAGCATGGGGGGAAAAAAACCTCCCACAGAAAATCAGAAAGAAACAGGAAAATTGCTTGATAAGTGGATTATTAGAACACTGTCCTTTCACTTCGGAAGCCTGTGGTATGAAAGCCTCCCCTCGTATTTCTCACACTAACAAACGAGCGTGGCAGTCACAACTTATCAAGAACTGAGCACTAGACTATATTTTGCACAATTCCCACTTCAGGGATGTCTGAGAATGGCTGGTGGGAAAAATTCACTTCTAAAATACCGGCTGCAGATAAAAACACATCTGTACAAAATAAGTGGAGAGTGATTTAAACAGGTTGAGGTAATGTCAAATTGTCAAGCACTTCAAAAGCCCTAAACCTAGATTAGATTATAGCCCCAAATTTAGTCCTGCTGTTTCTTTTTGATGGAATTTTGTGCTCAGTAATTGGCAATAAATGGAACATTTCTCACCCTGCACCCACCATCAGCAAGCAAGGAGTCCCAGGTAGATACAGCATGTCAGCTACAAATTCAACCTCCGGGGGGTCGGGCAGGCAGGCCGCGTCCTCGGGCTTGCTCAGGCCACACCGACTCTTCGGTGCCACCGACCACCTCTCCCAACCTCGAACGACCTCTTACTGCTGCACCCCCTCTCCCCCCCCCACCCGACCTCTCGGGCCTCCTCCCCTCCGGCTGATGACCTCCCATCATCTTGCAAAATCCCTCATTCGGCACAGGCCAGGTCCTGAGAGTGCTGGATAAGGGAGGTTCAACCTGTACTGTCTTCAGAAGGAGAACACGAGGTAGAGAAAATGGAAAAATTTAAAATTTCCAAGAAAAGCTGTGAACTCATAAATGTGCCACCCTCCCCCTACCAGGAATGGAAACAAAATTATTTTCTGTGTGCAGTAAAACATTGAGAAGGGTGAAGGTCTGTCTCTTTGGAAGGAGGAAGCAGAGTTACTCACTTTATGTGGCAACACAGGTTTCAAGCTTCTGCTGTAGTATTGGAAGGTGTCCCCATTCTTATGTACTTGAACTCTCTCTCCATCATACTTGATCTCTGCATACATTCCATTTGGGCATTTCTTCATGGCATATTCGATTGATTTGCATGCTTCAGCCTGAAGTCAGAAAACAAGATGCAATATGTTTTTAAATCTCCAGGAAGATTTTAAAAAACTTGAAAATTTACAAGCTCAGTATAGAGTACCTTTTATAAGATACTTTTGCCAAAAATTAAATAAATACTCCTTTCTGCAAGGTTTATTTTCGATAATGCAATATGTTAATGATGTTTTCATCTCTAAACAGAGCCACATGTGCTCTAGGCCAACCTTATATGGGGTTTGGGTCAACTGCTGAACAAGCTGCAGTCATTCCTGTCGTTTCTGGGGGTGTTAGTTTATTGGGAGCCTGAGGCTGAATGCTGAATCGTGACTGTGTGTTCCAGCATCCTGGGACAGGGAAACAAGTGAAATGTAGCAGCACCATTCCAATGACTTTTTAAAATTCTAATTCGCTTTCATTGCCCTCAAAGACCTCCGTAAATGGAGGAAGTGCATCCGGGAGGGCGCTGAGCACCTCAAGTCTCATTGCAGAGAGCATGCAGAAATCAAGCGCAGGCAGCAGAAAGAGCGTGCGGCAAACCAGTCCCACCCACCCTTTCCCTCAACGACTGTCTGTCCCACCTGCGACAGGGACTGTGGTTCCCATATTGGACTGTTCAGCCACCTAAGTATTCATTTTGAGAGTGGAAGCAAGTCTTCCTCGATTCCGAGGGACTGCCTATGATGATGATGACACACGTATTCCTTCAATTGCATTTAGTAGTGGTTTGGACAAATGAACGTTTACACAGAAAGGCAAGAATGGGGTGGGTGGAGAAAGTGGAATTGGCGACATACAAGCAGTTTAAGGATCAGAGAAGTTTCAAATACTGCCAATTCCTCCCTCAAGGTGCCAACCTCTGTTGGAGTCCAGTTCCATGGGCACCAGCAGTCAGCTGGTATAATGACCAAATGGCCATTCAGTTTAGACAAGTTTGACTGAAGATCGTATCATAGCCAAGCACTACCCTGTTCTACTCATTTTTCTGCAGGGATCACTGAAAGGTGATCAAGAACAGAAATCCTGGTTGGTTTTTTTTTCATCCATTAGAGCAAAGGTGTTTTTATTTTAATTAAATTAAAGTTCTCAGGCTGTTTGTGAAGCTGGCAAGGCCACATTTGTTCCCCATCCCTCGAGGTGATGGACACTATCCTTGAAATATTACTGATGATGTTCCGTCGGGAATTTGAGGATTTTGGAGGAACAGAGATATATGTCCGTCAGAATAGTGTGTAAATGGGGAGGGGAGCTTGGAGGTATGGCATTCCCATGACTTGGTGCGCATCCTGCTCCATTGTCGAGGTCGCAGGTCTGGGAGGTGCCGTCAAAGTAAGCTTTGGCTGATCTGATCTGATCTTGGGCTTAGCTCCACTTTCCTGCCCGCTCCCCATAGCCATTCACTCCCTTATCTTTCAAAAATCTGTCTATCTCCACCTTAACTATATGGTCACTGAATATACTTAAGCTGGAGAGAGACCGATTTTTTGAACGATAAGGGAGTGAAGGATTATAGGGAGCGGGCAGGGAAGTGGAGCTGAGCCCAAGATCAGATCAGCCATGATCTTATAGAGTGGCGGAGCAGGTTCGAGGGGCTGAATGGCCTACTCCTGCTCCTTTTTCTTATGTTCTTAAGCTTGGCAATCTTGTGGATAATACATACTGCAGCCACAGTGCACCGCTGATGCAAGGAGTGCATATTGAGTTCAGAGCTGCCAATGAAATAGACTGCATTATCTTGGATGGTTATGAGCATTGAGTGTTTTTATAGCTGCATCCAATCGGTTGAGTAGGGAGTATTCCATCACACTCTTCACTTGAGCCTTGTCAAAATTTGAGGGGTCAGAGGTTTGATAGGTCATTACTATACAATATAAATGCACACGAGGCCCATGCTTGAGAGGTCAGTCTGTGACCTGTCCTTTATTCCTTAGCACTCCAAGTGATGAAGGTGGGTGGAGCTTCCCCTTTTATACCTGAAGGTCCAGGTTAGGAGTGTCTCCCACCTAGTGGTCATTGTTCTCACAGTGTACAACTTAGGTCAGATTATACATGGGTTACAATGCTGGTTGAATACATGACATCACCTCCCCCCACAAAGTCTTATTGGGATCACAGGTTGAGTCTCTCTGGTGGTTTATGCTCTCTTGTAGAGCGCCTGAGTTGGGGCTCTGGTTGTTGGGCGCTGGCCTGAGTGTCTGCTGTTTGCAGTGCCTTAGGCCTGTCCGGACTGCCCACAGTGATTGGGCTCTCCTCCCTTTGGTTCCGGTGTTTGGTCACCTGTGGTGGAGTGAACTCTACATCGTGTTCTTCCTCTGCTTCTTCTATGGGGTTGCTGAACCTCCTTTTTGTTTGATCCACATGTTTGCGGCAGATTTTTCCATTGATAAGTTTAACTACCAGAATCCTATTTCCCTCGTTGGCAATCACAGTGCCTGCGAGCCATTTGGGCCCTGCAGAGTACCCAACCTCGTGGGCCACCCCGACCTGCGAGAGAACACCACCGCAGGTCGAGAGTATGAGAGCTGGAGCACCGGACCACTGCAGCTTCCAGCGCGAGCTGACACAAGTGTTCAACGGCTTCGAGGTGGGCGACTGGGTGACGTCATCAGGACCCAGGTCTCCGTTTGGAGCGTGGGCAGGAACATCGGCTGGGCCCTTGTAAAGCAGAGGAGTGGGAAGGTCGTGGCGGACTTGCGACGAGTGATCGGGGCGGAGGAGCGATGAGGGATCGTGGCTGAGATTTGATGGGTGATCGTGATGGAGGATTGGCGAATGTTTGTGGCGGAGGGGCGGCGAATGTTTGTGGCGGAGGGGCGGCGAATGTTTGTGGCGGAGGAGCGGCGAATGAGGGTACGGGGCCCACGGCCCACAAGAACCCAGGGGCAGCACAGACCTGCCCACACTGCAGTGTGTGCGCGGACTAGGTCTGTGCAACAGAGCAGGTCTCCAGTCGTCCTGGTTAATCCTTGCCACTGGATAAAGGCCTAGCTCTGTCAAGCCCATGTGGTGGCTGGTGTGCAACGGTCACCACACATTAAAAAAATCCACACACAGGCATCTTCCACCCCCTCAACTGGAGTTCAGGACTGGAACATCGGGTCCTTCATTGAAACATCTGTGAACTCATGTGGAAGCAAGTTATCCTCGTTCGAGGGACCCCCCATGAAGACCCAACCTCTACAATAATCTTGTAACCAGTGTTGATATGACTGGTCCAGTTAAGCTTCTGGTCAATAGTAATCCCCAACATGGTGGTGATGGGAAACTCAGTTGATGGTGGTGCCACTGAAAGTCAGTGAAAGGTGGTTGAGCTTTTTCCTGTTGGCGATGGTCATTGCCTGGCACTTATCTAGTACAAATGTTACCTGCCCCTTAGCCCAGGCCTGGATGCTGTACGTTGGCATGGCCGCTTCATTATCGGGGCAGGTGCAAATGAAACTGAACAGTCAGCAAACAGCACTTCCACCCTCCCTCCAGACCTTACCACCAATTGTAGTGCCCCAACTGCTGCCCCGCATCAACTAATTCAATAAAGCCGAGGGGATCGACACTGGGGCATTATGGTCTGTATGGTTTTGTATTACACTGGTTAGTTACTCAGTAAGCCTTCAGGGAAGTCACAAATCCGAGGTTATTAAACATAGGTCAAAAAAATACTTGCAGGAACAGCATGGCTACAAATAGGAATGAAAAGTTTAATCACATGGAAGGAACGTGCTGATCAAAAGAAACATTTGCAGAGCAAAAAAATTTAATTTTGTCACTTCCTTCCTTGTGGTTAGTAACATTGCAACACAATATTCTCACCGGTTCCCAAACTCTCCCAACTTCTGCAAACACTCTACAAAGAACACTCCTGCTCTGTTCAGCTGGCTGACTACTGCCATAATCTCAGGCTGTCTTCCTAAAAAGAGCCCATTTCAAATGTTTTAAGATAAACCTCTTCTGCGAGAAGCCAGCTATGCACAGTTTCATCAACCGAACCCCATGCAATTGGCCAAACCTTTTAGAGCATTACCAGTCTTACAATCAGCAGCTCCTTAGTCCAGGTTAAATACACAGAATAGGTCACATCCTAATCACAGCCTCACTAACACTTTTAAACAGTGATTAGGCACCATGAGTGGATGGTTGAAAGAGTGGAATTTTCAATCAAAGTGGGGAAAAAAGGAAAAAGAAACAAACTGTAAACATAAATGTATTGGATAGCACAGATCAGTCAGCAACTGAAAAGGAGTTAATGGGGGCTAAACTGGGCAGTGTAGCACCTAGTTTATTTTTTTAGGTGCTACGCGGCCACATTGGGATGGAAAATGGGGTCCGAGATGCACATGCACACCTCCGACAGGAAGTGCGCAGCACGCCATCTTGGTAAAGCAGCTTGCATACGTCCAACGACCACCGGCAACAGGTGTAGCAGTGAGATGATAATGCCAATACCGCTGCCATTATCTGTTTCACTAATATCCTTTAGGGAAGGAAAGGTTCTGAATGAATACTTTGCATCTGTTTTCACAAAAGAGAGGGGCGATGCAGACATTGCAATCAGGGAAGAGGAGTGTGAAATATTAGATGAAATAAACAGTGAGAGAGGAAGTATTAAGGGGCATAGCAGCTTTGAAAGTGGATAAATCCCCAGGCCCAGATGAAATGTATCCCCAGCTGTTAAGAGAAGCAAAGGAGGAAATAGCAGAGGCTCTGACGATTATTTTCCAATCCTCTCTGGCTACAGGTGTGGTGTCAGAGGACTGGAGGACTGCTAATGTTGTACCGTTGTTTAAAAAAGGGAGAAAGGGATAGACCGAGTATTACAGGCCAGTCAATCTAATGTCGGTGATGGGAAAATTATTGGAAAAAATTCTGAGGGACAGGATAAATCTGCATTTAGAAAGACACAGATTAATCAAGGACAGCCAGCATGGATTTGTTAAGGGAAAGTCGTGTCTGACTAACTTGATTGAATTTTTTGAAGAGGTAACAAGGAGAGTCAATGAGGATAGTGCAATTGATGTGATGTATATGGATTTTAGCAAGGCTTTTGATAAGGTCCCATATGGCAGACTGGTCACGAAAATAAAAGCCCATGGGATCCAGGGTAAAGCGGCAAGTTGGATCCAAAAGTGGCTCAGAGGCAGGAAGGCAAATGGTAATGGTTAATGGGTGTTTTTGTGACTGGAAGGATGTTTCCAGTGGGGTTCCGCAGGGATCAGTACTAGGTCCCTTGCTTTTTGTGGTATATATCAATGATTTGGACTTGAATGTAGGGGGCATGATTAAGAAGTTTGCAGATGAAAGAAGAAAGCTGCAGACTGTAGGAGGATATCAATGACAGTAGCAAATGGTCCGGAAAAGTGTGAGGTAATGCATTTGGGGAGGACTAACAAGGCAAGGAAATACACATTAAATGGTAGGACTCTCAGAAGTGTAGAGGAACAAAGGGATCTTGGAGTACATGTCCACAGATCCCTGACGGTAACATGCCAGGTAGATAAGGTGGTGAAAGAAGACATTCAGAATACTTGCCTTTATTAGTCGAGGCATTGAATACAAGAGCAGGGAGGTTATGTTTCAACTCTATAAAACACTAGTTAGGCCACAGTTAGAGTACTGCGTGCAATTCTGGTCACCACATTACAGGAAAGGTACGAGTGCACCAGAGAGGGTACAGAGGAGATTTACGAGGATGTTGCCCGATCTAGAGAATCTTAGCTATGAGGACAGATTGGATAGGCTGGGTTTGTTTTCCTTGGAACAGTGGAGGCTGAGGGGTGACCTTATTGAAGTGTATACAATTATGAGGGGCATATAAAATTATGAGGGGCCTAGATAGAGTGGATAGGAAAGACCTATTTCCCTTGGCAGAGGGGTCAACAACCAGGGGACATCGATTTAAAGTAATTGGTAAGAGGTTTGAGAGAGAAATGAGGGGAAATTTCTTCACCTAGAGGGCAGTGGGGGTCGGGAACTCACTGCCTGAAAGGGTGGTAGAGGCAGAAACCCTCACCACATTTAAGGGGTGCTTGGATGTGCACTTGAAGTGCTGTAACCTGCAGAGCTACGGACCAAGAGCTAGAAAGTGGGATTAGGCTGGAAAGCTCTTTGTCGGCCGGCACAGACACGATGGGCCGAATAGCCTCCTTCCGTACCGTAAATTTCTATGATTCTATGATCTGCCGTCCTTACCTGGTCTGGCCTACATGTGATCCACAGCAATGTGGTTGAATCTTAACTGCCCTCTGAAATGGTCTAGAAAGTCACTATGAAAAACAGTAATAAAAAAACAGATGGAGCACCCTGCATCAACCTAGGCACATCCAGCCCAGTCGACCCTGCAACGTCCTCCTCACCAACATCTGGGAGCTTGTGCCAAAATTGGGAGAGCTGTCCCACAGACTAGTCAAGCAACAGCCCGACACGCACATTCACCTATCAGTCAACGTCCCAGACATCTACATCCCTGGGTACATCCCGTCCCACCAGCAGGACAGACCCACCAGAGGTGGCAGCACAGTGGTATACAGTCGGGATGAAGTGGCCCTGGGAGTCCTCAACATTGACTCTGGACTTCATGAAGTCTCATGGCTTCAGGTCAAGCATGGGCAAGGAAACCTCCCGCTGATCACCACCTACGGCCCTTACCTACTGCTGATGAATCAGAACTCCATGTTGAAAACCACTTGGAAGAAGCACTGAGGGTAGCAAGGGCACAGAATGTATTCTGGATGTGGGACTTCAAAGTCCATCACCAAGAGTAGCTCGGTAACACCACTACTGACCGAGCTGGCTGAGTCCTGAAGGACATAGCTGCCAGACTGGGCCTGCAGCAGGATGTGAGAGAACCAACATGAGGGGAAAAACCTACTTGACCTCGTCCTTACCAATCTACCCGTCGCAGATGCATCTGTCCATGACAGTATTAGTAGCAGTGCCCACCGCACTGACCTTATGGAGATAAATTCCCGTCTTCACACTGAGGACACCCTCCATTGTGCTGAATGAGACAGACTCAAAACAGAACTGGTCATTCACAAGGTGCTGTGGATGATCAACAGCAGCAAATTGTTTTTCACCACAATATGTAACCTCATGGCCCAGCATATCCCTCACTCTACCATTACCATCAAGCCAGGGGACCAACCCTGATTCAATGAGGAGTGCAGAAGAGCATGCCAGGAACAGCACCAGGTGCACCTAAAAATGATGCAGCAACCTGGGGAAGGTGCAACACAGGACTACATACATGCTAAACAGCAGAAGCAGCATGCTGGAGGTAGAGCTAATTGATCCCACAACCAACGGATCAGATCAAAGCTTTGCAGTCTTGCCACATCCAATCGTGAATGGTGGTGGACAATTAAACAACTAATGGGAGGAGGAGGCTCCATGAATATCCCCATCCTCAATGATGGTGGAGCCCAGCAAGCAAGTGCAAAAGACAAGACTGAAGCATTTGCAATCATCTTCAGCCAGAAGTGTTAAGTGGATGATCCATCTCAGCCTCCTCCTGAGGTTACCACCATCACAGAAGCCAGTCTTCAGCCAATTCACTCCACATAATATCATGAAACGGGTGAGCACACTGGATACAGCAAAGGCCATGGCTCCCGACAACATCCCACTGGTGTGCTGACTTGTCAAGGTGAGTGAGCTCAATCTGTAAATAGCATTTCCTACCAACTTCACCACTGCTCAATTCACTACACCCCATCACCCACCTATCAACAATTTCTATCAATCAGTACTCAACCCTTCACTTCACGTGCTTTAGCTCACGCTCGCACACTTAGCACTTTTGTAAGCCTCGCACTCACCGCTCGTAAAGACTTGTACTCCAGAACTAGCAGCGCCTCTAGCCCAGTAAATGTCCTTCAATATGTTTCGGTGATGTGGCTGTCACGGCGAATGGCTGCCAGTGTTTACGAGCGATGAATGTGAGGCTTGCAACAGTGCCAAGTGTGCGAGCGTGAGGTAAAGCACATGAATTGAAGGGTTGAGTACTGATTGATAGAAATTGTTGGTAGGTGGGTGATGGGGTGTAGTGAATTGAGCAGTCGTGAAATTGGTAGGAAATGCTATTTACAGATTGAGTTCAGATATTCGGTCAGATTGTTAAACTTCTTCTTGCACTACATCCATCTTCTTGAAGCTACACTCCTAACATTGACCTCCGCTGCTACATTTTCCTACTGCCTCCAGAGCATATGTCTGTAGGGTCTCCTGCCCCATCCCACCCCCCCGACCACGGTTACAGGATGACTCTCTATCTCTCTACGTCTTGCACCAAGATCTCCAGTGCACCGTCAGAAAACCTTGGTGCTCTCTCTCGCATGTTCAGCATTCTTCAAAGTAGAACAGCATAGATTCACTTTTCAAAAGACTCCTGCCACTTCTTGCAACCACAATGCACCTCCCCTTTAAGAGGTGCAAGCTGCCTTTAAGTAACACTAGCCATTCCAGATAGCGAACCCCTGCTGATGCATGCAGCCAATGAACAGCGCGGGTAGCGTTGGTTGCACGCAGCAATTATTTAAAACATGCAATACGAATTGAACATGCGCCGGTTAGTTGGGTACCGCGATCACATGTGCTTTTTCAGGGTTATCCAATTCAACCCCCAAAGTTTCAGTTGTGACCCTTCAACAGAATTTAGATTTACCTAGATTGGAAATAAGACACTAGAGTGGTCTTCAAAACCCACGGGCTGGGGATGTGAGGAAAGGAAGCCAAGGATTCCACTTGTGACCAGTATCAGGAGACCCCTGCTGGAAGTGCAGCATTCGGCTCCATTGCGATGCGCCCACAGTCAAACAGCCACTGTTGCAGCTCACATACAAAGGAGTGCCCATGGAGTCCCGTCAAGCAAGAATTCAGTGCCTTTGGGGTGTGGAGGAAACAGCTAGAGGTGGGGAAAAAAACCTGCAAATGGACACATGCACAGAACATACCATTCTCTGACCACCTGTTCCCAGGCCTCGGCCACAAGAGCTGGCCAATAAGAGGTGCAGGACTGGCTTATGTATGGTGCTCTCCAGGAGAAATGCATCATCCTCACAATGGTCTGATTGAGATGAGGAAATCATGTGAAAATTAATATTTGCAGGTGTAAAGCTGTGTCTTGTTGCCTCATGAGACTGCATCATTCTCTCTAGATTCTTGCCGCAGTGACACCCAGACAACGTACTATATGAAATGCACAACTAAATTCCAGACCTACCTTTAGATTCCGAAACTTAGGTTCTGGTCATAAAAAGTCAAAATCCCATCTCTATTATCCATCCTCAGACCTGAACTATTTAACCTTAAGCCTCCGAGACATGGCATGCCCCTTCCCCAGTCCCTGCAACATCAGACATTCAACCGGGATAGCACCTATCGCAAAGGATCTGACGCAGCTAAATTTATCATTCTCTTCCTTACCAGCATGGGCTGTACTGGGGTTAGAAGGTTGGCCTTGACGCTGAGGATTTTCTTCAATCCTGGTACCTGCTCAGAGTCTTGTTGGTTCTGCAGAACACGGTCAACCACATCTTGCAAATTACGTGAGGCTTTGAAAGCATCGTAAGCATTGGGGTCTAGGGCATCCAACCTAAATGAAATCAACAGGTAATCGGACATTCAACCGGGTGAGCAACTGAAAGAATGACCAGTCAAGTTGGTGTATTTGATCAACACCAGGCAAACAGAGCTAGTGACTCGAGAATTCAATACATCTGGAGGAAGAGCTCAGAAATAAATGTGGATTGGGAAGTTGGCACAAAAAGAAGAGGCACGTTCAAGATTTTGGAATTAAGCGTAACCCAGAATCTTCTAAACAGGTACAGAAAATAAGCATGAAGTCCTGCAAGAATTAGCAGATTGATTAAAAGGAAGGGGGAGCTCACAATAGCAGAACAATCCGCTGTGATTAGGCGGATTGAACAGTAATTGGCTATGCAAGATTGAAACTTAATAGTTAAAGGTAACCCATAAAGTGCAATCTGCCTTAAAGAACCTGGGTAAATCAAGGATAAACAGCCACTGCCAGAAACGTGGAGCTGAAAGGAATGAATAATTCTAGGACTGTCCAGGCATCTCCCAATTCCAGAAGGAGGCAACAAGAGTGCACAGAGGAAATAGTGCAGCATGTGTTGCAAAATACAATTGGGGAAATGTTGAGCAAACATATAAAATAAAACAACCTCACTGATGAATCTTGAATAGCTGTGAACTAAATGAGTGCAATACCAAGTATTGTGTAATACTGGAAAAAGGTCATTTTAGACATAGCACGATTGGAAATGCCAACTTTTCAATATCAAGGGAATGGGTGAAATGGAGCCTCAAGTTTCAAAGCCAATGATAAATTCTTGCAGCTGGCATAGCTTTAACAGTTTGAAGTATGGTGATGGTTAGCCTAATGAGGACCAATACAATGTATGATAGAAAAGAATGAAAAAGGCAACAACACTATTGCAAAATACAAGTTTTAACATGAATAGATTGAATGCCCAAAAATAAGAAGCATGCGCTTCATAAGGCACTGGTGTCGATGCATACTGCGATATGTGAAAGAAAAAAATTTTAAATAAAAATTACAATGTTGGAAAATAGAAAATTAAAAAGTGTGAGTAACCATGTTATTCTCAATAGCGCTGGGGTTTCGTTGTGCTTTTACACAAAACCAGGAATACAGGTCCGTCAACTGATTGCCAAGTGCACAGTGTAGGATCATCACTGAGAAAGTCTCACATTGATGCAGATTAGGCACTATGCAAAGCCACGTTTAAAAGGCTGTCAAGCAATCCATTGAATATAGTGGGAACTGTTTTTTTTTAAATAACAGTACAGAATCTATGTAATGTTAGGAGAAAGCAAACACTTCTGAAAGCTCTCCTGTAAAGTTAAAATTAGCCCCTTGAGGAACGGAGTTCTCTGTATGGTGCATCTGACAATAGAATAGAATCAGAATGGTTATAGCACAGTAAAAGGTTATTCGGCCCATCACGCCCATGCCACCTCTCTACAAGAGCACTTCAGCTAGTCACAATCCCCCGCCCTTTCCCCGTAGCCCTGCAATATTTCTTCCTTCAGGTACTTATCCAATTCCCTTTTGAAAGCCACGATTGAGTTTGCCTCCACCACCCTTTCAGACAGTGCACTCCAGATCCTAACCATTCACTACGTAAAAAAGTATTTCCTCATGTTACCTTTGGTTCTTCTGACAATCACCATAAATCTGTGTCTTGGCCCTTCCTCCAATGGGAACAGTTTCTCTATCGACTCTGTCCAGACCCCTCATGATTTTGAGCACCTCTATTAAATCACCTCTCAATCTTCCCTGCTCAAAGGAGAACAATCCCAGCTTCTCCAGTCTAGCCACATAACTGAAGTCCCTCATCCCTGGAACCATTCTTGTAAATCTTTTCTGCACCCTCTCTAAGGTCTTCACATCCTTCCTAAAGTGCGGTGCCCAGAATTGGACACAATACTCCAGTTGTGGCCGAACCAGTGTTTTATAAATGTTTATCATAACTTCCTTGCTTTTGTACTCTATACCTCTACTTAGAAAGCCCAAGGTCCCCTATGCTTTTTTTAAACCGTTTTCTCAACCTGCCCTGCCACCTTCAATGATCTGTGCACCCCCATAAGAATTGTACCCTTGTATTGCCTCTTCTCAATCTTCCTACCAAAATGTATCATTTTGCACTTTTCTGCGTTAAATTTCATCTGCCACGTGCACACCCATTCAACCAGCCTTTCCATGTCTTCTTTGAAGTCTATCACTATAGTTCCAAGTTGTGTTACCTTCAAATTTTGAAATTGTGCCCTGTACACCCAAATCCAAATCATCAAGAAAAGCTGTGGTCCTCGTACTGACATCTGGGGAACACCACTGTATACCTTCCTCCATGCCGAAAAACAACCGTTCACCACTACTCTCTGTTTCCTGTCACAGCCAATTTCGTATCGATGCTGCCACTGTCCCTTTTATTCCATGGGCGTCAACTTTGCTGGCAAGCCTATTGTGTGGCACTTTATCGAACATCTTTCGGAAGTCCATGTACACCACATCAACCGCATTGCCCTCATCAACCCTCTCAAAAAAATTCAATCAAGTTAGCATAACTCAGGCCTGCCAACTGCAGTATGCAGTACAGATGCACCAGCCCAAGTTTTACAGTATAATGGCACCCCTGGTTGCCATGTTCTATGCAAACAGTTCTTATTAGTATAATTACAGGGGTAGAGCTTGCAACAGGTCACCCACAGACTTTGAGCTGAGAAATAGTACACAGGAGGGAATTTTTTTTTAATTTCTGGAGCTAAGATACTACAGTTCTCAAGATAGTTAGAACAAAAAGATTCACTACCAAATGAAAAACTCCATTGGAAAGTTCCACTTTAAACCTACAATTATAGAACCATTTAAAAAAGTTACTCCTTTCCGAATTACATTTTCAGACACTTACACGTGTTTTGCTCCAGAATTCATCCGTAGGTCGTGCTTGATCAACCTGATAATGCATTTCAGATCATTACCTGTACATCTGCAAAACACAAATGGCCACACTTTAGTTTCAGTGATCATTCAGCCAGAACACAGGCCAATCATCACACTGGTGTAGCATTGGGACACACAGGACAGTAACTGAAGTGGAGAAACAGGGAATAGATTTACTGAATGCATTCAAGCAGCATACAGTGAAGCCAATCAGGGAATAGGTGATATACTTTTGTGATGAGTAATTAATTAGAAATAATTAATGGTTTGGCAGTAAGAGAGCATTGCAGGAATAGTGACCGTAATATGACTGAATTCTCATTAAGCTCGAAGGAGAGAAAGGAGGGTCATAAAAGGTAAACTTTATTGGGTTGAGGAAGAAATTGACTACAACAGGGAGGGAGAAGTTACTAGTTAATAAATCTATGGACCAACAGTGGAATCTGTTCAAGAAGTTAATAAGTGAAATACAAAAGAAATATACAATTCCCACACTCCCACCCACAAAAAATAAAGAGGAGATGCAATCATGGTTCCTTCAAGTAGGTAGGGCCTATATTAAACAGAAGGCGGCTCAGGCAAGGGTGAAGAACATTGGCAAGAAATTCAAATCCAAAAGAGCCGTGGTGACATTTTGTGGAGGATTTAAATAGGTTAGACCATTCACACCAATGAATCAATATGGACTCTTCAAAGAAATAGGTCAGGTCATTTAGCTAGAAGAATAAAATAATGCTGTATATAGAAGATTAGCTATAACATAGTTTAGCACAAAGACTGAACATTTATTATTTTCCTTTCAAGGAGCTAGATTAATACATCTACTGTAAATATGTATTACATTAGTTTGTTCAATAAATATCGTGACACTGCTATTTCTGAAGATGCGAGAAAGACCCTGTAGAGACACAGGAGCTGAACAAAATCTTGAAGAAAAGTTTTCTGTTTGTTTTTTCTAGGCACTTAAGTTACCCAGATATCAAGCTCAGTGAAAGTACTAATCAGGCTGTGAGGAGCCCAAGAACTCATCTATGAAAGTAATATAAAATACAGAAGCTGAAATATCTAGGATACGAAGGGTAGAAAAGATCCAAAAATGCAAACTACCTTCCCTCCAGCTATGTCCTACAGTGGCTGTCAAAAACATGCAGCTCTTTACCCTCATTCTCACAGCTCACTGTACAACAGATTGTCCAGCATTGCATGCAAAAAATGATCAACCCAATCACAGAACATGCAAACGAGATATCATGTTTACATGAGCTGTTGGCATCAGCCTGAACGGAAGCCACTTTACACAGTAGGATGCCTCCACAAAAAGATTTGTTTCCAATACATAAATAGTCATTTTTCAACCATACATTAAATCAGTGGTTCCTAATCTTTTCTTTACCATGATCCAATGTTAATGCCACAGCCCACAATGGCTCAACTATGAGCCATTACCATAAACAGAGATTAGTAAGCACAAGTCAGATGGATTTCTCTCATGACCACCTATTTATAGCTTTTGTATGTGGGGACAATACAAAATGTTCAAAGATGACTCAAGGACATCCTCTGCATGAACCGTTTTTGGATCACCACAACATTAGATGCTGAGCACTTGGAACCTCCCTCACCATCACCATTAAATTTGGTGAAAACAGTTCCCATAGTCAGCAAACCAAAGCAGATCCAGCATCTATTTCGCTGCCCCAGCTGACACCTATCTGGAATTTGACTTACTTTATACCAACAGTGAATGCATAATTCAGCAACTTTAGGCACTTTCATTCTGTCCGATAGACAGGTCGAGAGACCCACTGCTATCCTTATTTAGCACTAAGGTACTAGATATTTTTGAAACTTAAGACTTACTTTGAAGCGATATTCTCAAGCTCCTTCTGTTGGTCTTCCTCCCTGGTCATTTTGGACAGTTGAGTGAGAGCTGCCTCGACATCTTGAATGGTCATCATGCTTTTATGGGCAGGAGGGAAACTCTGACTCTCTTCGAAAAAGATGCGCACTGTCTCAGAGACATCTCCCTAGATTGAAAGAAAGACGTGCATTTATAGAGTGCCTTCTATGCCTTCAGGACACCCCAAAGTGCTTTACAGCCAGTTTAAGCACTTTTGAAGTGTAGTCACTGTTGTAATGTAGGAAACATGGCAGCCAATTTGTGCTCAGCAAGGAGACAATGACCAGATAATTGGATTTAGTGATGTTGTTTGAGGGATAAATGCTGGCCAGGACACCGGGGATAATTCCCCTGTACTACTTCTTCAAAATAGTGCCATGGGATCTTTTACATCCACCCGAGAAGGTTTAACGTCTCATCTGAAAGAGGGCATCCCCAAGCCAGCCAAGGTTTTGTGCTCACGTCTCTGGAATGAAACTTGATCCCACAACTTCTGATTCTGAGCCACGACCAACATTTAAAAAGAAACCCAATTATAATAAGCACGATCAACTGAACAAAAGAAAAATACCCCAGAAAGGGATGGGGGGGGGGGTGAGGGGGAGAAAGAAAATAGGAAAGGGGCGAATAAGAAATAATTGGAGGGCTAGTCCCCCTGGCCACCCAGCACTATTCCCTAACAATGCCAAGTCTTCTACCTACAGTCTAAATTGCGATGCAGCACCACCTGGAGGCTTTGAGGGAAAATAGAAAAACAAACTTCTGAATATCCAGAGCTCCATTTTCTGGTTATCTTCAAATAAAAGCCAGTTTCTGAATCAAAGTGGGAAAAGACTTCAAACACTCTTGTATACAAAGAAACCGTGGTAATTATACATCCATAAACAGAAGTGCTGTATAAAATATCTCTGTACTCAAAGTAGTCCATTCCCAGTCACGTACAGAACTCCCTTTCCACAAATGTTCTTAGTATTCACTTTCAGTATCAGATCAAAATATTTTCAAATACATCGTTTTTAAAATTGATGCAAACTTTTCTTCAATGCCCAACAAAAAAATGGCTCAAGATAAAACATTTGCTAATTTATATTCAAAATGTACATACTAGTGCTTGCTTGTTGGTGTTTGCCTGTACTCAACTCCCTTCCACGGGTCAGACTTCCTCGTGTCTATAGTTATAAAATCACTGAACACAGAAGTGCATTGTGTACTGCTATAACGTTCCAGCACAAATGGGATGTGTTGGCTTTTATTTCTAAATAGGCCATTGGGCACATGAACATAAGAAATAGGAGCAGGAGTAGGCCATTTGGCCCCTCGTGCCTGCTCCGCCTTTCAATAAAATCATGGCTGATCTGATCCTGGCCTCAACTCCACTTTCCTGCCTGCTCCCGATAACCCTCGACTCCCTTATCGTTCAAAAATCTGTCTATTTCCACCTTATACATCCTCCACAGCTCTCTGGGGTAGAGAATTCCACACATTTACAACCCTCAGAGAAGAAATTCCTCCATCTCATTTAAATGGGCGACCCCTTCTTCTTAAACTATGCCCCCTAGTTCTAGATTCCCCCACAAGGGGAAACATCCTCTCTGCATTTACCCTGTCAAGTCCCCTCAGAATCTTATACGTTTCAATAAGATCATCTCTCATTTTTCTGAACTCCAATGAGTATAGGCCCAACCTGGTCAACCTTTCTTCATAAGACAACCCCTTCATCTCAGGAATCAACCTTGTGAACCTTCTCTGAACTGCCTCCAATGCAAGTACATCCCTCCTTAAATAAGTGTACACAGTACTCCAGGTGTGGTCTTACCTACACCCTGTACAGTTGTAGCAGGACTTTCCTTTTATACTCCATCCCCCTTGCAATAAAGGCCAACATTCCATTTGCCTTCCTAATTACTTGCTGTACCTGCATGCTAACTTTTTGTGTTTCATGTACAAGGATCCCCAGATCCCTCTGTACTGCAGAATTTTGTAATCTCTCCCCATTTAAATAATAAATTATTTTTTATTTTTCTTACCAAAGTGGATAACCTCACATTTTCCCACATTATAATCCATCTGCCAAATTTTTGCCCGCTCACTTAGCCTATCTATATCCCTTTGCAGATTCTTTGCGTCCTCCTCACACTCCCCACCTATCTGTGTATCATTAGCAAATTTGGCTACATTACACTCGGTCCCTTCATCCAAGTCATTGATATAAATTGTAAATAGTTGAGGCCCCAGCACTGATCCCTGTGGCACCCCATTAGTTACAGTTTGCCAACCTGAAAATTACCCAGTTATACCAACTCTCTGTTTTCTGTTAGTTAGCCAATCTTCTATCCACGCGAATATATTACCCCCAACCCCATGAGCTCTGATCTTGTGCAGTAACCTTTTATGTGGCACCTTATCGAGTGCTTTCTGGAAATCCAAATACACATCGACTGGTTCCCCTTTATTGACCCTGCTCGTTACATCATCAAAGAACTCCAGCAAATTTGTCAAACATGGTTTCCCTTTCATAAAACCATGCTGACCCTGTTTGACTGCATTATGATTGTCTAAATGTCCTGTACTACTTCCTTAATGATATGCTCCAGCATTTTCCCAATGACAGGTGTTAGGCTGACTAGTCTATAGTTTCCTGCTTTCCATCTTCCTCCTTTCTTAAATAGGGGCGTTACATTTCCTATCCGCTGGGACAATTTTTTTATTCCAGGTTTGAAACGTATGCTGGGAATGATTTAGAATGTCTTCCCATGCACTCAAATTTTTAAAGTTACTCCTTCCAATCAAACAGATACCTAAATTATTTTGGTGCAGAATTCAATTATTTTTGCTGTTGGTTGTGAGCCTTCTCAATCCAGTTGTCAAAGTTCAAGCACACAACCCAAAGCGGCCTAGAGTGAAAAATGTTAGAATCAATGTGATGAAACTCTGCCTACAAAAATAAGCCAAAAGCTCAATTAAAAATCACTAAACTTTATTGGGTTTCAAGGTCTTGTCTGAACACACTTTTTTTTTGAAAGATCTATTTTTATTTGCTTAATTTCCCTACAGTAACAAGATAGTTTCTAATGGCTCAGCTGGTGAAAGGAATAAGAACTACACAGTTCGGAAGGTTCAAGATCAATTCTCAGTCTCTGCTGAGTTATCTCAGTCAGTCAGAGAAGCTACAACTGGCTGCAACTTTCTTGGGGCTAGCGAAAGTGAAAATCAGCCAATTCTCCTGCTCCTGATCTCCATCCAGCGACTCCTCCTGGAAAATGCACGTGTGTGGGATTAGCCGAGAACAGAATCAGACTGTAATGTCCTCCACATAGAACTACCTGCTTACATGCACTGCCAAGGCTCGTGAATGAAGAATAGGCCATTAGCAAAAGGTCCGCTGGTGCCCATAGAATCATATTCCAGAACCTTCAGAAAAACGTGGGGGGGGACGGGGGAATCTTAAGAACTTAATAGGAGTAGGCAGGAGTAGGCCATTTGGCCCCTCGAGCCTGCTCTGCCATTTAATACGATCATATGGAACGTCCCAGGCCTTGCCTGAACAATTTGTATTTTTTTAAATATTAATGCAATTTCTCTGAAACATCACTAGGACTGTCACTATGAATTTGGATTTTAACCTTGGTTATGCTATACTGGAGTTACAATAGTACCTAGGTTTTCAAAATAAATCAAAACTTGTAAGTTTGAAGAAAAAAATTGCTTTGAAGCAGCGCTGCAGCCAACATTCCAGCAGTCCTGTCAGTTTAAAAAGCCTGAGTTATGCATTCAGTGCAGCACACAAAGCTATCTGGAGTTGGCTCGTGATTGGTGGGTTCACAGCAATTCACTTGCATTTTCTATTTGCGTTTCAATCTGCTGTATTTACAGCTTGTTGTGTTCCCCAATCTCATTCTCCTCACGTCTTTGTGCGATTGTTTGTGTGGATCTCTCCTGTGTCTTTTCATCTCCCACTTTCTGCACATTTTATTCGTTTTAATATCGCCACTTTAATTCATTAATCATCTTTTATTTCATCTAAAAAGACTTCTGTTAAGCAGTTTGCAGATAATTTAGTCCCTTATCTCCTCTCTGCACTTGGTCTATCTGTTCCTGCTCTTTTTACTAACCTTATTGAAATACCCATTTTATTTTTTAAGTGTTTGATTCTGATGAAAGGTGAAGACCCAAAACATCATTAACGTGTATTTTCTCTTTGCTCATCCAGTCTTTTCTCTTTACACTTATAAACTGTGTATCTGCAGCAGTTTCTGTTTTTAATACCAGGGCAATGAGTTTGTGTCAGAGACTGGAACGAACCTGCTCCAAGTCTCGCACCATGTCGTCCAGGCTGCAGTTAAAGATCCTGCTGAACAGCTTGACGATCTGCTTGTCACTCAGGTTGTAAACGGTTTTGACCACACCTGGTAAGAGTAGCTTTATAGTCAGGTATACATCCCCGTGGAATTTGCCTGGGGAAAAAAATCAAATACAGCAGGCAGCATTACACAGCCTACGTAGAAATGCTGCTAGGTCGTTCAATCACATTACTGGTAAGGTGCAAACACTAACCACCAGGAAATAACCCCACACCATTCTTCAAATCCCATTGATTTAGGGTGAATTCTGGCCAATCATACAAACTAAATGATGAACAAGTCTAGATGTAGATGGCATGTATTTGAAGAGGACTAATTTGCAGGATTATGGGGAAAAAGCTGGGGTATGGGAGTAAATTGGATAGCTTTTTCAAAGAGCTGGCACAGGCACGACGGGCTGAATGGCCCCCTTCTGTGCTGTAAGATTCTACTGAGAGGACCTTACAAAGCACTAAACAAAGCACAACATTCAAGAAGCATAAAAACCATCAAGAAGAATTAAAAAATAAAACTTAAGTCCTACCTTCCTAACTCGGGCCCAGGAAATCAGCGGGCCGGCCGGTGCAAGAGGCCACACGGCTGGGGATAGGTGGGGGCGGGACAACTGGGCAGGAGAGCACAGGGAACTGACTCTCTTGACTCTCTCTCTGACTATTCCAGCGATCTGACTCTCTCCGAATATTCTAGCAATCTGATCTCTCTCTCTCTGACTATTCCAGCAGCCAGCCCAGCACGCGTCGTGAGGCCACTCGGCCGCGAATAGGGCCGGGAAAGATCGGGTCCCACGCTGCAGCACAGCTGGGGGCAGGAGCTATTGCACATGCGCAAAACCTCCAGTGCGCATGCATTGAGCTGCCGGCACTGTTTTTAGCACAGGGCCCTAGCTCCACCCCCTAATGGACAGACCACGCCGCGCCAAGCCATGGGAGCGGCCAGAATCCGGGGAGATCTTTTCGGTGCCGTTTTCACCCTAGGAAGTCGGCGCATCTCCGGTGAGTGCGCCAAAAAAAACGGGTGGGCCAAATTTGGGCCCTCAGTGTGGGAGAAAACTGGTCCACCTTCCCTACCCTGGCAGTGAAATTGCAGACCTTGTTCTTAACACGCAGCTCAGCACTGTAGTGAGTATGTTAGATTTGGTATCCAGAATTCCCCAGTAAATCTCCCTCATTTTTAATGCATTCCAAAACCTAGAAACAGCACAATTACTGTTAAGTAACACAGCACAATACAAAACAGATACCTGCAAACTTCAGAATTAGCAACTGGTAGATTGCATACAGGATAAGCCCACAGGGTTCGGGGGCCTTTCTCGGAACACTACTTTTTAAAAAAGGGATATAAAAATAATCACATTTGGCAAATTAAATGGCTCCCTTCGGAGCTGGGGATTCATAGAAGCTGCGCATGGGAGTAAAAAGATGGGACTCACCATCTCCACCTGTGCCCTTCCTCAGAAACTCCTGGATGATCTGTGTTTTAGTATTATAGCTCGGCTTGTCCGCAATCATGGCACAGAGTTTCCGAAATTCCCGCAAGGAGCAATCCTTGTGGTTGGGGTCACACACCACAGCGGACAGTGCACTGCTGGAGGTTGAGGGCTCGTCATCAGTGGTGCCCACTTTAGCTGTGTTTGGTTTTTTTAAGTAAAAAGATGCAGGAAAAATGATCAGTTACTGTAAATGCATAGCAGGTCAGTGCCTACCCGAGAATGATAACAATTTGAGTGATACCCTTCATCAGACCGCCTCCCATCCAAAATGTTAACATACCTTTCCCTTGCAGATGCTGACTGACATGCTGTGAATCTTTTTTTTGTCAAAATAAAAAGTGCTTACACTCAGTTCAATCACAATTTCCCCCCAAATCTATTTAAATAAGAAAAAATATGCATTTATACAGCACCTTACACAGAATTTACAGCACAAACAGGCCATCCAACCCAACAGGTCTATGCTGGTGTTTATTGCATAGGATAACATAGGATATACGGCACAGAAACGGGCCATTCGGCCCAACCAGTCCATGCCGGCGTTTATGCTCCACTCGAGCCTCCTTCCGTTTTTCCTCATCGAACTCTATCAGCATAACCCCCTATTCCCTTCCCACTCATATGCTTGTCTAGCCTCCCCTTAAATGCATTATACTATTTGCTTCTCACCATTCTTTGGGTAAAGAATTTTCTTCTGAATTCCCTATTGTATTTCTTGGTGACTATCTTATAGTGATGGCCTCTGGTTATGCTCTTTCCCACAAGTGGAAACATTCTCTCTCTATCCACTCTATCAAAATCTTTCATAATTTTAAAGACTTCTATTAGGTCACCTTTTTGCAAGAGAAAAGAGACCGAGCCTGCTCATTCTTTCCTGATATGTATATGGGAGTAGGCTGGGGAAGGGTTGCAAGCTTATCCAGGGCTTGCACAGTATGTAATGTGAATTTCTGTAAATAAAGGCTTGACTAGGTTCTAGTCTTCTATCTTTCACCAACTGGCTATCCAACTTTTACACCAATGTATTATTTTAATACAGACACCTATCAGATAAACGCCTCTCCATGTTATCAACTTCATCTTTGATGTACTGAAGTTAATAAAATCTATGCTGCAAAAAGATCCATTAGTGTTGGAGTATGCTGGTATTAGCTTTGACAACTCAGCATTGCTCATGCTCCACACAAGCCTCCCCCTAATGTTTTTTGGGCCGTGCAGCCTCTTTAACGGGCTGTGAGGCTCATTCAAACATCCGTGTATGCGCTCTTTTTGCATTGTGAAGTTGACTCACCAGCTGCGCGGGGCCTCGAGACAGCTGCGCGGGACCTCGAGACAGCTGCGCAGTCGCGCAGCTTAAAGGGAACACTGCCTCCCACCCTACTTCATCCAACTCAAGCACCATATCTTTCTCCCTCATGTACTTATCCAGTTCTCCCTTAAATGCGTCTACAGTATCACCTCAACTACTCCATGTGGTAGCAAGTTCCACATTCTAAGCACTCTCTGGGTAAAGAAATCACTTTATTGCAGCTTGTCAAAATGCTTCACATACAATTAAGTCATTTGAAGTGCAGGAGCAGGTCCGTGCAGCAGAGATCGTCTCCAGTCGTCTTGGGTAATCCTTGCCACTGTCAAGCTCGTGTGGTGGCTGCTGTGCAACGGCCACCACACGTTAAAAAAATCCACGCACAGGCATCTTCCACCCTTCAGGATGTAGTTCGGGTCCTTCATTGAAACACCTGTGAACTCATCCTTTTTTGGCGTGGAAGCAAGTCATCCTCGTTTCGAGGGACCGCCTATGACTGATTGCCTATATTACAGTCATCAAACATAATAACAATCTCAAGCAATGGTATAAATTTCTAGGTAATCTGTTTTTGGCTAAAATTAGCTCCGGCACTCCATGCTGTGGAGGGGGTTGGTTAGAGAAAGAAGGTGCCACTCATGATCACTATCTGGTGATTCCTGCTAGAAAGTGCAGTGCCAATGACAGGCGAGAACAAAGTAGAATCCAGCTACATTGTCTACCACTGTTGAATAGCCTGCCAATACTTACATGTAAACAATAGCCCAAAAAAAATTTTGAAACGTCAATAAGATACAAGCTACCCTGCAAGATACAGTACCTCTTCACTACCAATAGATGTGTTCTGGGTGCTGCAAGGAATAACCTCAAACTCAACAGTACTGCAGCACCCTGGCATTCCTTACCCTCAGCTCCTCGCTCCCTCCCGATAGAGAAGAAACATTTAAAGCCGACAATATATAGGAAAACAATATCATACCATTTATTCCTATCACAGGCGGACTATTGGTAAAGCAAGGTGGGTGTCCTTACCAGAGAATCCAGAGAACTTACGAGGCGATGGAGTAACTGCAGCTGGCTTACTCTGGGAGGGCTTGAGTTTTGCAGATAATAAGCCATTCTTGATTGCAAGTTCTAAAAAAAAATTAAAGCTGCATTAGTACTTTTCCCATAAACACATTTACCGACCTAGTAACTCACCCCTTGGACCGCTGGACATTTTTTTTTAAACTAGGGAAGGTGGGTCACCGTGTAAATGATCCCTTGATGGTTCAGGAATTAGTACAGCCAGAGCAGTGCCTTGGACAGCTGCATTTGCTGAACTTCATCATCAATATTTACACTGGCATTCCTGAGCAGGGTAACAGGCAGGCAGCTTGCTCCCATTTTCTTCCTTCTGCTGAAGGAGCTGGCCCTACTAGCAATGTAGTTCCATGGGAATGGTCTGGAACCTCACGCAAGTGGCTGTTCCAATGTGCGAGCACAGAGGCCAAATGCTCAATGGCTATTTGATGACAGGAGTAACCAACAACTAGACCGGATCCTGTTCTCACCAGACATCCATCCCTGCTTTCTGGTAGGGTTATTGGATAGTGATCAGGGACAGGAACTGTGGTTTCTTTCTTCCCCAACCCTTTAGCCCAGGGACACTGTGGTCAATTGCAATGTCCCAGCCTTTGCTCAATACGGACTAAGGATCAAACATGGGTCTTCAGATCTGTCCAGCTTATCACATGACAGGAGTATATTGCACATATTAAGGCATTGGATGCTCAAGAGTTTAAAGCAGAAAGCGAAGCAGACTGTGTGAATTTATATAAATATAATCTATTCTCCAGCTCTTGGTTTCTGACCTTTAATATGCTGGTTGATCAGATCCCTCTCTGCATCCTGAAGTTCCTCATAACCTTCCAGGTCCGTCAAGTCATCGATTTTCTTGGTACTTAGTCGGGCTCGTTCCAGCTTCTCAAACATACATTTGATGTGGTACCATTCCTTCATCTCGGCCGCCTCTGAGAAGGGATTCGGCATGATCCTCCCAATCCGTACCAGTCCCTTTGGGAGTTTCTCCCTGCATTTTTTGCAGCCAGCTGTGCCACGCTTGGCATAGTCCACGCAGTATCGCTGCATAGACATTCCTGTTTCTGACCTGCAAAATGGGCAGCTGGGGACCCAACAAAAAGTCACGACAAGTGGGCTTAAAACGCACCGTCTCAGGACTTGCTCTATTGACGACCAGCTCTCGCTCACAGCCAAACGTACCGAGAAGGGATGAACAAGCCGGACTTGCTGAGAATATGGAACGGGGAGTTCAAGGAGTAAAGTGCAGCTGCTTCGGCTTTCGAACACAGACTTATCTAGTTGATTCCGTACTGGACAAATCCTCTCTAGTTTAAGCAAAAGTTTTGCAAAGTGGGAAAACAGTCTGCACATGGAAAGTTCTCATTAGTTAGGTACTCATCTGCAAGACAAAGGGATAAAAAAAAAGACCTTTAAATAAATAGAAGCTAAACAGGTTAGTCAGAGGGTAGGCTGATTTATAACAAGATCATTACACCAATTATATCCAATTCATCAAATAATCTCTTGATCTCACATTGCTCACAGCCAGAAACCTGTACCTGCCACTTTACGATGTGACAAGTTAACATATTTCACACAAGCAAAATTCCTGGAATTACAGTCAGTGTCACTAATAGCCAATCCAGTATTACAGAATAGAACATAACATTAGTACCCCTGAACATGCCCTCATGTGCGCTCTGATCTTTGATCGGGCTACTAACACTTCAGTAAGATGATGTCAGAAGTTGCTTTATTTTACAGACAAGTGAACATACTGGGCAACAGTTCTAATCATCTCACTTCACGTCACACCTTTTCTTGCGAAGAAGAAAAATAGGCCATGCTACCTTATCCTTGTTAGTGGGCTAAATAGAAAAATAAATCTGTCTTAGCATCAGAAGACTGTAATGTATTTGCTTCATGGGTTCTTAGCTTAAGAATTCATATCAACATATTGCTATTAAGAACTAGTTGGTTTATTAGCAAATGTGGTTTAACAATCACACTACACATTACCAGTTTATCCACCTGCCTCATCGTGGATCCCCCGAACACAACTGGCTGGGGTTTTATTGAGTCTTGTGAACATCACGTGACTGGATAAGCCACTCCCAACTCAACAGCTCTACAACCTTGTGAGCATACTCACAGGGGCATATGTTACAGAGACCAACGCTTAGAGGTTGGATGGGCACTAGTCTTGCAATAAATTGCCTAGGCCTTTCTCTCAGCAGCCCATCCCGATTGACTATGAACTTGAATTGTTCTCTTCCTTTTATTACTTCTGACCACAGGAGGTGGAGGGAAACATCCCTCCAATGTCTTCCCGATTCAGTGATTCACATCATGGATACTCACTATACCCATTGGTGATGCAGACTTTCAGTAGCATCAGTTTACTGCTCTGCAACTCAAGCAGGTTGGCACTGAACCCTAGATACTTGAACCTTTGTTCTCATACCCAGCCTCCAAACATCACCATCTGCAAGATGCACTGCAGCAACTCACCAAAGCATTTTCGACAGCACCTCCCAAACCCGCAACCTTTACCACCTAGGACAAGGGCAGCAGGCGCATGGGAACACCACCACCTCCACGTTCCCCTCCAAGTCACACATCCTGACTTGGAAGTATATTGCTGTTCCTTCATCACCCCCAACAGCACTGTGGGAGTACCCTTCACCACACGGATTGCAGCGGTTCAAGAAGGTGGCTCACCACCATCTTCTCAAGGGCCATTAAGAGATGAGCAATAAATGCTGGTCTCGCCAGCGATGTCCACATCCCAGGAACAAGTGAAAAAAAACCTTGCTGTTGTTCCATGTTTCTTCATCGTCTTTCTAACAAACATAGGCCTCCAGTGTAGTGGAAGGATCTGCACAGGAAAGCTGGCGACATGGCAGCCATCTTAAATTTCTAGACACCCAAATTCAGTGCTACATACTGGGCTTATTCACCAGCAGTTTAATTCAGGTCTTCACGTGAAGGGCTTTAGCTAAGAGATGAAACCATTGTCATGCTAACTTTCCCTCCAAGATACTCGGACAGTTCGTTGCAACCTAGAGCTCTCCCCATCAGACATCCTTTTCTCCTTTTTGCCATAAAGCCATCTCACACCTTGGTCTTGGATCTTACACAGGGGCTTGAGGAAGCCCTTCTGTTGCTCTCAAAGGAGAACAATCTCGACACATCTTCTATGCTCAGAGTTTAACCTGCACTGGGAATGTACTGCCATTGAAGAAAGGCGAGAAAGAATAAAGCACCCTTCTCAGCATGGTTCCAGAGGGTTATGTTCAGGCTGAAGTTGTCATTGATCAGAACCCCTGGTACTGGTATCAAATCAACAGATGCAACTTGTACCTGCCACTCAATACATTTCAGATCCCCTCTTGACCCAAAGTTATAAAGCCGCACTTGAGGCAAATCCCCAGCATAAGGCATTAGTGTACCATTATTTAAGGTGCTGAATCAGTATGCAATAATCGCCAGGGGAGCGCACCAACACAAATTATCTGCAAAAACAAGCACTGCAATACTTCCAGAAATGCTCAGACGCTCAAGGTCGTCCCTTCCAATACCAACCCACACATTGCTAAAGACTTCATGCAGGATGGGCGACAATGCATAACTTGAGAGATGAGTTATCGATTCGAGTCTCTCGTCTGCCATATACTCCCATGGCTTGCAGCTTCATGAAGGCACTGTGCCAAAAGCCTTGGGGAAATCAATGAAAGGAGCACAAATGGGGTTACTTCACAAAGTAACTTGTTGAAAGCCTCCCTCTGGAAGCTGAGTGAAACAAATCATGATTCATGCCTGGTGATGGTTTATCGCTTACTAGGTCTGTGCCCCTGGGTGATCGTTCTTCTAAGTTTTTAGTTCATAAACCATGATGCTGAAACAATCTCTAAATATATTACAGTACTAAAGCTTATATGTCAGGGTAGCTTTATTACTGCAATCAACTCTGCAATGAACACTTACTACAGAACTTTAAATGGTTCCAAATGCTCTTTACATTTTCACGATCATCATCTATTTTATTGTTCCACATATTTTACTGCTTTTTCGCCCTTGAAACAAAATCTATACTTGTTGCCAAGATCTCAGCTTGGCCTGTTCGCTTAATCCTCATCTGGCTCGAACACTTCACCCTCTACCAGACCTCCCATCTCCTCAGATCCTACTGTTACTGCTATCCCAAGCCTTCCTCACTATCTGTGCCAAGAGGGAACTCATCCTTAGCGACGTCAACCTCCACGGCAACTCCAGAACCAACTTCCTCACCCTCCATCAATCTTATCCCCCCATTCACAAATGGTCACCCCCTTGACCTAGTCATCACAATCAGCCTCAAAAATCAGGTCATCAATAAGGTCGTCTCCGATCCTTTCAACTCCTTTTAATTACCTATCCTGCTTCTTGGTACAAACTCCTCCAGGTTCTCTTTCTGTGACTCCTTTTCCTGACACCCACAACACGAACACTTCCTCACAACTGACTTCGCTTACCACATCTTCATCCAAATTTTGGAGTCTCACATCTATACCATTCCTCACGCAATAACAACAGCCACATTAATGGCATAAATAAGGGAGAGAGGGGTTTACATCCAAGCGTGAATACAGAGTGAGCTACTGGCCTGAATGTCCACTACAGGTCTAACTTGGCCACCTCACTCACTCTCTTGCTACAGCTAAATCCTCACCCTACTGCAAGATTATCCTGGAGTGCAGGAACAACTTTGGTTCTACACTTCATCCTGTCTCGATCCTCGGACACTGTCCTCATCCAGCACGAATTAACTCCTCCATTTTTTCCAACAACTGCCCTATCTCCAAACTTCGCTTTCTCTCCAAAGTCCTTGAAATCACTGCCTTGCAATTTCACTCCCACCATTCCCAGGTCAAGACCCTCAGATGCAGTTTCCACCCCACCCACAGTACCGAGACTGCCCGAGTCAAAGTCACGAGACGTTCTGCATGACCATAACTATTTATTTGTCTCTTCTCATGCTCCACAAACTTTTCGATTGTAAGGTTGCTGCAATGCTCCCAACTACATGTCTGACATCGAGAACGAGATAAAGCACAATTTTCTCCAGCTAAATATCAGTAAAGCCAAAATTTCCACCACCACCTGCATGCCTCGAGCCTATTCATGCTCAAAATTACATTTATGCGTGCCGTGAAAAGGATAAGCAATGCCACAAGATTAACAATGACTCTTTTTACAATAATATTTCATGCTGAAAAATGCTCACTTTTGAAAGGCAGAAAACACCATGCTGTCAGACCATATATTTCAGGCTAAATCTCAGCAAATTTATTTACAAGTTTTAGAATTACACAGAAGCAAAAGGAATACAGCATCTAAAATGCTTAACTTACACAATACTTTAAAATGGACACAATGCTTTAAAATAAGAAAGCGTTCAATATCTTCAGTCTTTCTCAGAAACCTTTAACAAACTTTGATGAGCGCACAAGCTTTGTCTTTCTTCACTCTGGAGTCTTATCTCGACTGTGATGTGAAAACCAAAAAAACTGAAGCAGAGAGATACTCCAGATTAGGGCAAACTGCAGCAATGACACCATTCTCAGCAAGCTCACAATACCACACATCAAAGCAGCTCTTTCATACCGGGCGTGGTACTTTGAAGACGACCCAAATTCTTTACCAAGAGGCAGGTGGTCCGAATGTTAAAATATTTTCTACCACTCAAGTGGATGGAATGTGAATGGATCATGAGCGGAATGTGAATAGCAGCTTCTCGGCTGTCCTGTCAGATGTGTACTTCGCCAGGCCTGAAACAAAGTCGATTGTCAATTTTCAACTGGCGTGACACCCTTCAGTGGTTGCAGCAATCGCACACAAGAAGTTTGGTCCCTGAGCGGGTGGCCTTTCCCTGTCCTTTTTCACATGAACTATGATAAGTTTGCGTAACATTTTCAAATCAAAAGGGTGCAAAAAAAAACTTGGAAACAGGTGAGCCATTTCACAAGACAGCAGAACTCAGTTAAGCAGGTTGTGATGTGGTGTTCCCCAGGGATCTGAACTGGTCACTATATTTTTTTAATGGTTTGGATGAAGGAAGAGAGAGTTTTATATCCAAGTTTGCGGATGACACTAAATTAAGAGGGACAGCAAGTAGTGCAGGAAGTTGCAATGGGACAGAGACAGATTAAGTGAATGAGCCAAACTCTGGTAGATGGAGTTTAATGTGGGCAAGTGTGAGGTCATCCACATTGACCAAGGAAAGATAAAAGGATAAATGGTTCATTCTCTGGTTAGCAACCAGTAACTAGTGGGGTGCCGCAGGGATCAATGCTGGGACCCCAACTATTTACAATCTATATTAACGACTTGGAAGAAGGGACTGAGTGTAACGTAGCCAAGTTTGCTGACGATACAAAGATGGGAGGAAAAGCAATGTGTAAGGAGGACACAAAAATCTGCAAAAGGACACAGACAGGCTAAGTGAGTGGGCAAAAGTTTGGCAGATGGAATACAATGTTGGAAAGTGTGAAGTCATGCACTTTGGCAGAAAAAAAATCAAAGAGCAAGTTATTATTTAAATGGAGAAAGATTGCCAAATGCTGCAGTACAGCGGGATCTGGGGGTACTTGTGCAGGAAACACAAAAGGTTAGTATGCAGGTACAACAAGTGATCAGGAAGGCCAATAATATCTTGGACTTTATTGCAAAAGGATGGAGTATAAAAGCAGGGAAGTCTTGCTGCAGTTATACAGGGTATTGGTGAGGCCACACCTGGAATACTGCGTGCAGTTTTGGTTTCCATATTTACGAAAGGATATACTTGCTTTGGAGGCAGTTCAGAGAAGGTTCACTAGGTTGATTCCGGAGATGAAGGGGTTGACATGAGGAAAGGTTGAGTAGGTTGGGCCTCTACTCATTGGAATTCAGAAGAATGAGAGGTGATCTTATCGAAACGTATAGGATTATGAGGGGTCTTGACAATGTGGATGCAGAGAGGATGTTTCCACTGATGGGGCAGACTAGAACTAGAGGGCATAATCTTAGAATAAGGGGCCGCCCAGTTAAAACTGCGATGAGGAGGAATTTCTTCTCTCAGAGGGTTGTAAATCTGTGGAATTCGCTACTTCAGAGAGCTGTGGAAGCTGGGACATTGAATAAATTTAAGACAGAGATAGACAGTTTCTTAAACGATAAAGGAATAAGGGGTTATGGGGAGCGGGCAGGGAAGTGGAGCCGAGTCCATGATCAGATCAGTTATGATCGTATTAAATGGCGGAGCA
This sequence comes from Pristiophorus japonicus, assembly GCF_044704955.1. Classification (NCBI taxonomy): domain Eukaryota; kingdom Metazoa; phylum Chordata; class Chondrichthyes; family Pristiophoridae; genus Pristiophorus; species Pristiophorus japonicus. Next base: position 51,131,397 of record NC_091992.1, on the reverse strand, counting down.
GGCTCGAGGGGCCATATGGCCTACTCCTGTTCCTATTTCTTATGTTCTCATGTTCTTAAATCAGAGGATTCCGAAAATGGTGAGATATTAGGAACTGTAGAGGAATAGAGATTTGGAAGTCCATGTACACAAATCATTTGATGCTAGTGGACAAATTTTAAAAAACAATCAAAGGCTAATGAATGTTGGCCTTTATCTCAAGAGGGCTGAAGTTATGCTCGAGTTGCACAGGGCCTTGGTCAGACCCCACTTAGAGCACTGCGTTCAGATTTGGGTACTGCACCTCAGGAATGATATATTGGCTTTGGAAAAAGTGCAGTGCAGATTCACCATAATATCCCGAGGATTAAAGAGTTAACTTATAAGACAAGTTGCATAAACTTGGCTTGTATTCCCTGGAGTATCGAGGTGTTGAAAAGATTAAAGGATTCAATAGGGTACATGCACAGAAACTATTTCCTCCGTTCTTGCAAACGACTGCCCAATCTCCAACCCTTTCCTCTTCAAAGTCCTTGAACATATTGTCGTCTCCCAAATCCGCGCCCATGTTTCCCAGAATTTCCTGCTTGAATCCCTCCAGTCAGGTTTACGCCCTGCCACATGCCTTTGTTACCTCTAGAATTGATTATTCTAAAGCAGGCTTGGCCGGCCTCCCACATTTCACCGTCCATAAACTTGACGTCATCCAAGATTCTGCTGCCCGTGACCTAACTCGCACCAAGTCCTGTTCACCCATCACCAACATTCCCTATAACCAGTCGTGCACCTCTCTGCCGGTCCTGCGCAGCCCATGACCGGCTTTTTCAATGTAAAGGAAACAGAATGGGCTACGCACCGACAAAAAGAAGAAAGAATGCCCATCACCCCGTGCTCCCTGCTCGCTGGCCTACATTGGCTCCCAGTTAAGCAACGCCTCGATTTTAAACTTCTGGTTTTCAAATTCCTCCATGGCCTCGCCATTTCCTACCTCTAATCTCCTCCAGGCCCAGCTCATCACCTGCTGATATTCTCATCCATGCCTATTACCTCTAGACTTGACTATTTCAACGCATTCCTGGCCAGCCTCCCACATTCTCACCTTCATAAATTTGTGATCCAAAACTCAGCTACCCATATCCTAACTCGCACCAAGTCCCATTCACCCATCACACCTGTGCTCGCTGACCTACATTGGCTCCCAGTTAAGCAACACCTCGATTTTAAAATTCCCATCCTTGCTTTCAAATTCCTTCCATGGCCTTGTCCCTCCTTATCTCTGTAATCTACTCCGAGATCTGTGTTCCTCTAATTTTGGCCTTTTAAAAAAAAATTCATTCATGGAATGTGGGCGTCGCCAGCAACACCAGCATTTCGTGCCCATCCCTAATTGCCCGCCGGAAAGTGGTGATGATGAACGTCATGATTCATCAGTCATTGAAGGTTGGCATGCAGGTACAGCAGGAGGTGAAGAAAGCAAATGGTATGTTGGCCTTCATAACTAGGGGATTTGAGTATAGGAGCAGGGAGGTCTTACTGCAGTTGTACAGGGCCTTGGTGAGGCCTCACCTGGAATATTGTGTTCAGTTTTGGTCTCCTAATCGGAGGAAGAACATTCTTGCTATTGAGGGAGTGCAGCGGAGGTTCACCAGACTGATTCCTGGGATGGCAGGACTGACATATGAGGAGAGACTGGATCAACTGAGCCTGTATTCACTGGAGTTTAGAAGGATGAGAGGGGATCTCATAGAAACATATAAAAATCTGACAGGACTGGACAGGTTAGATGCAGGAAGAATGTTCCCAATGTTGGGGAAGTCCAGAACCAGGGGACATAGTCTTAGGATAAGGAGTAAGCCATTTAGGACTGAGATGAGGAGGAACTTCTTCACTCAGAGAGTTGTTAACCTATGGAATTCCCTGCCGCAGAGAGTTGTTGATGCCAGTTCATTGGATATATTCAAGTGGGAGTTAGATATGGCCCTTGCGGCTAAAGGGATCAAGGGGTATGGAGAGAAAGCAGGAACGGGGTACTGAAGGAATGATCAGCCATGATCTTATTGAATGGTGGTGCAGGCTCGAAGGGCCGGATGGCCTACTCCTGCACCTATTTTCTATGTTTCTATGTAAGATACAAATAACCTTCCGGAAGTACTAGGGGACCGAGGGTCTAGTGAGAAGGAGGAACTGAAGGATATTCTTATTAGGCGGGAAATTGTGTTAGCGAAATTGATGGGATTGAAGGCCGATAAATCCCCGGGGCCCGATAGTCTGCATCCCAGAGTACTTAAGGAAGTGGCCATAGAAATAGTGGATGCATTGGTGTTCATTTTCCAACAGTCGATTGACTCTGGATCAGTTCCTATGGATTGGAGGGTAACTAATGTAACACCTCTTTTTAAAAAGGGAGAGAGAAAGCGGGTAATTATAGACCAGTTAGCCTGACATCAGTACTGGGGAAAATGTTGGAATCAATTATTAAGGATGAAATAGCAGCGCATTTGGAAAGCAGTGACAGGATCGGTCCAAGTCAGCATGGATTTATGAAGGGGAAATCATGCTTGACAAATCTTCTGGAATTTTTTGAGGATGTAACTAGTAGAGTGGCCAAGGGAGAACCAGTGGATGTGGTGTATTTGGACTTTCAAAAGGCTTTTGACAAGGTTCCCACACAGAGATTGGTGTGCAAAATCAAAGCACATGGTATTGGGGGTAATATACTGACGTGGATAGAGAACTGGTTGGCAGACAGGAAGCAGAGTCGGGATAAACGGGTCCTTTTCAGAATGGCAGGCAGTGACTAATGGAGTGCTGCAGGGCTCAGTGCTGGGACCCCAGCTCTTTACAATATGCATCAATGATTTGGATGAAGGAATTGAGTGTAATATCTCCAAGTTTGCAGATGACACTAAACTGGGTGGCGGTGTGAGCTGTGAGGGGGATGCTAAGAGGCTGTAGGTTGACTGAGACAGGTTAGGTGAGTGGGCAAATGCATGGCAGATGCAGTATAATGTGGATAAATGTGAGGTTATCCACTTTGGGGGCAAAAACACAAAGACAGAATATTATCTGAATGGTGGCAGAATAGGAAAAGGGGAGGTACAACGAGACCTGGGTGTCATGGTTCATCAGTCATTGAAAGTTGGCATACAGGTACAGCAGGCGGTAAAGAAGGCAAATGATATGTTGGCCTTCATAGGGGATTTGAGTATAGGCGCAGGAGGTCTTACTGCAGTTGTACATGGCCTTGGTGAGGCCTCACCTGGAATATTGTGTTCAGTTTTGGTCTCCTAATCGGAAGAAGGACGTTCTTGCTATTGAGGGAGTGCAGCCTTATCCTAAGACTGATTCCCGGGATGGCTGGATTGACATATGAGGAGAGACTGGATCAACTGGGCCTTTATACATTGGAGTTTAGAAGGATGAGAGGGGATCTCATAGAAACATACAAGATTCTGACGGGACGGGACGGGACGGGACAGGTTAGATGTGGGTAGATTGTTCCCGATGTTGGGGAAGTCCAGAACCAGGGGGTCACAGTCTTAGGATAAGGGGTAGGCCATTTAGGACTGAGATGAGAAGAAACTTCTTCACTCAAGAGTTGTTAACCTGTGGAATTCCCGGCCGCAGAGAGTTGTTGATGCCAGTTCATTGGATATATTCAAGAGGGAGTTAGATATGGCCCTTACGGCTAAGGGGATCAAAGGGTATGGAGAGAAAGCAGGAAAGGGGTACTGAGGGAATGATCAGCCATGATCTTATCGAATGGTGGTGCAGGCTCGAAAGGCCGAATGGCCTACTCCTGCACCTATTTTCTATGTTTCTATGTCGTCTTCTTGAATCTTGTCCTTCTCGGTGGTAGAGGTCGCAGGTTTGAGAGGTGCTGGAGCATCCCCGATTTTAATCGCTCTACCATTGGGAGCCATTGCCTTTAGCGACCAAAGTCCCTAGCTCTGGAATACCATCCCGAAACCGCTCGTCTTTTAAGATGCTCAAACCTACATCTTTTAAGATGCCCAAACCTACATCTTTTACCAAGCTTTTGGTCATCTGCCCCAATATCTCCTGTCAAATTTTGTTTTATAACGCTCCTGTGAAACACCTTGGGACATATTATTACATTAAAGGCGCTATATAAAGACAGGTTGTTGTTTTTGTTGAAGGAAGAGACAATGGGCCGAAAATTGTGGCCTTGCTGGGTGTGTACGAAGTGCGTGCGCACGCACCCGGTGAGGCCTCGAAAAAGCCGGTTTTCAGCCTGCAATGCACATGTGCAGAGAACCGGCTTTTCCGATTTTGACAGATCCTACGCATCCCCGAGCTATTCGCCCAGCGAATATCCTTCAAACTTTTATAGCTGGTAAAAGAAGGCGCATAACCTACTTTTATCAGCGCAAGAGTTTGAAACCATAGAAAAATTACATTTAATCATTCATTTTTATATTAAAAACCCTGTCCGTTGTCAGTTTATTTTTAACCCTATTAAAGCACTTTTTTTTTAAATCCCAAAAATATTTTTTTTCTAAATTAATTTTAAATATGAGGTGTTTTTTTTAAATTTATTGTGTTGTGTTTCTTGTTTTAGGAGGTATTCTCATTGATAGCTCGTAAAATCAGAGCTCGCATTTATCATTGAGAATACTACATTGGGATTGGTGGTCCAGGATATGTTTACGTATCTGGAAGACATGTCCCCCCCTGTATGTTGCGCAGCGAATGAAGGCCTCCAACCGGAATCCTACGTTCCTCCGGGACCCCCAAAGGAAGCCTCCGACCACAATTTCCCCCCCAAATCTTAAAATTAGAGCAAGGCTAATTAGGAAAGTCAGGAAGCACTTTTTCCACACAAGCGATCGTAGAAATGTGGAATTCTCTCCCCAAAAGATTGTGAATGCGGAGACAATTGGAGCTTTCAAGGCAGAGATAGATAGATTTTTGCTAGGTATGATTATCAAGGGAAATGAAGCCAAGATGGGTAAATGGAGTTGAGGTACAGATCAACCATGATCTGAGTGAATGGTGGAGCAGGCTCGAGGGGCTGAATATTTTATTCCTGTTCCTATGTTGCGAAGTTAGAAGGTTATGAGTTCAAGCCCCAATCTAAAGGCTGCAGAAAAAAAATCTAGGCTGGCACTTCAGTGCAGTACTGAGGAGCGGAGCTCCTTTGCACTGTCAAATATGCTGTCTTTCAGAGGAGACGTTAAACCAATTCTGCCTTCTCAGGTGGATGTAAAAGATCCCAAGGCACTATCTGAAGAGCAGGGGAGTTTTCACCACTAACTTGGGTCAATATTCATCTCTCACCAACAGCTAATCTGGTCATTTTCACATTGCTGTTTGAGAGAGCTTGCCGTGCACAAAGTGGCTGCCACGTTTCCTGTTTCAACAGGGACTATACACGTCAAAAAAAAAAAGTACTTCATTGGCTGCAAAACACATTGCAATGTCCTGAGGTTGTGAAGCACTATATGAATGCAAATGCTTTCTTGGAAATGCACATCCCATCCATGGCTGTAGGGGGTTTTATCCCAGTAATCCGGTGCAATATAATTTCACCTAGAAAACCAGGCGAAGGGGACTCAAAGCACCCATCAGTTCACAGGCAGCATGCAGTCGGATTTCTAAAGTAGAAAAAGAAAAGCTTAATCCACTGATGGGGGCCACAGGATCCCCAGACAAGCCTTGTGAGGAGAAAGGATCAGTACTTCTAAACTAAAGCGGTGTGTGTGCGCGGTTTCACCAATTCTCCAAACACCACCCATGTGGGTCACCCACTATACACGTCCCCTTTAACCACCGGGGGGGCGGGGGGCAGCGCCTTTCAATGCCGCTTGTCCGTCGGGTTGGGAGGGAGCACATCCTCCGCCGCCGCTAAAATCGAGGCCGGGGCCTCAAGGCCCAGATACACCAACCCTCTCCCTCATAAATTAACCAGCTCGCTCTGCCATGAAGAACCAGCACGGCGGGGACAGGACGCGAGCAGGCCCGTCTAGTCCGGGGAGCATCCCCATACTTCACCTCGGGACAAGCGGTGACTGTTCCTGCCCGCCCACCGGCCGGCTCCAAGCCCGGTAGCCCGCGCCCCACTGACCTGCTGCGAAGCCCCAGGAGCAGCGCAGCCGCGGCCTGTCGCTCACTCGGCGCCGCCAACCTCCCCTTTAACCGCCCGCCGCCGTGACGTGGCTCCCATTTAAAGGCGTCAGGCAGTCAGCCTCCACAATAGTCTGCCCACACAAAAAATAAACCACAATCCTGGGCCTAGCACCACTGGCTACCTCGGTGCACTGGAGTTTTTTTGCTGGAGAAACAGCCTAGATTTTAAATAAATAAATCCTAATGTGTTTTTTTTTGGTCATCCAGCAGGAGGCTTAGGAACTTATGTAAGTGCCCCGAGGGCATTCCAGAGCATTTTACAACTCATGGATTGTTTTTGAAATGCAGCTGCTGCTGTTATGTAAACACAGGACAGAGCTGATCTCCAGTTGTCTTGGTCAATTCTTGCCACTGGACCAGGACCTAGCTCTGTCAAGCCCATGTGGTGGCTGGTATGCAACGGCCACCACACGTTAAAAGAATCCACGCACAGGCATCTTCCACCCTTCAATATGTAATTCAGAATCTGGAATATTAGGTCCTTCATTGAAACACCAGTGAACTCATTCCTTTTTGGCTTGGAAGCAAGTCATCCTCGGTACGAGGGACTGCCTATGATGATGATGATGATGATGCTGACAGCAGTTAATTTGCACACTATCACTGTGGTGTCGCTGCACCTTGTTACAAACTCACACGAGGCATGGCTATATCAGACACAGTCACTCTGTGACCTTCACTTTATTCCCAGGACTAAAGAGTGCTGATCCTGGGTGGGACCTCCCCTTTTATACCTGGAAGCCCAGGTGAGGAGCTCACTCCTTGTGGTCAGGGTGTGCATTACAAGGGTACAGGTACAGTATGCATGAGTTACAGTTGCATACTTGTCGTCATTGCAAGATGGTGAAATACATGACAATCACAAGCAGCAAATTAAAGAAAGACTAAAGTGCTTTTCACAGCCACCGGATGTCTCCAAGTGCTTTACAGCCACTGAAGTACTTTTGAAGTGTAGTCACTGTTGAAATGTAGGAAACGCAGCAGCCAATTTGCACACAAGCAAGCTCCCACAAACAGCAATGTAATAATGACCAGATAATTTTTTTTGTTATGCTGATTGAGGGCTAAATATTGGCCAGAACACCGGGATAACTCCCCTGCTCTTCTTCAAAATAGTGCCATGGGGTCTTTTACGTCCACTTGAGAGTGCAGATGGGGCCTCGGCCATTCGGCCCAACCAGTCTATGCCGGCGTTTATGCTCCGCTCGAGCCTCCTCCCGTTTTTCCTCCTCTAACTGTTAGTATAACCCTCTATTCCCTTCTCCCTCATATGCTTATTTAACTGCTCCTTAAATGCATCTGTACTATTCACTTCAAATGAGATGAATAACCAGTTAAGCAGGTGGAATGTTGGGCAGGACATGAGGAGAACTCTTAGTTCTCCAAATAGTGCCAACTTTACATTTATCTGAGCAGACAAAGCGAGCATCAGTTTAACATTTTATCCAAAAGACTAACCTTAGACAATGTGATATTCCCTCAGCACTGCACTGCACATTACAACAGTGACTACAATTCAAAAAGTACATAATTGGTTGTAAAGCAGTTTGGGACTTCCTGAGGCCGTGAAGGGCACTATAAATCAGGGTAACCATATTTTCTAAACCCAATCCGGAGACACACAGGGTGGAGCAGAGCAAAGTAGCCAAGGCGGAAAGTGTAGGTTGCGCAGCGTTGCGAGGCAAGAAGTTTTGTTATTTTGATGCAAACTGAACCTGTAAAAAGCAGCTACAATCACCAGCTCCTCCCACTCCTCACAGCCCGAGACCCGCCCACACCAGCCGAGGCCGTGAAGCTTCATGTGATCACACATCCACACGGCTTGGTTCCAGCTGCCGCTCAGTAGTTCGGTTACCAGCAGCCCTCGTTACTCAGACATTTTGGCTCCGTGGCCAACCCTCGCTTTTACCAAATTTCATAGGAATATCCGGGGATTTGGTGGGGTGGGGGGGAGCGGAGCAGGCATACCTCTGCAAAATTAAAGTCCTACAGTGAGTTAACCCCCTTTGACTGGTTGAAAACAGGAGATTGACATCCCCACCACCAATCAAAACCCGCTCTGCCGCACAGCCACGCCCGCTTTATTGACTGACCGCAGGGGAACTCGAGGTCACATGGCTTCTGATTTGAACCCACGCATATTCGGACAAGTTTCCTGAACCAGGGACTCTCACGTGTACGTTGTTTGCTCGGGGACTGTCCCTGAAAAACGGGGATGCATGGCCGCCCTCATATAAATGCAAATCTTTCTTTATTTTTGAAGTGGCAGCCAGATTATGTGCTCAAACCCTGCAGTGGAGTTTGCCCCCACAACCTTCTGTCGCAAAGGAAAAACATTCTACCAATCTATTTAGGAATCAGACATAGGCACCTTACACAGTGAGGGAGTTATCAGCAAATTCGAATTTCCCATACCCTGAGGAGCCATAGCAACTGATTGGCTGCTCTCTGGAGTATTGAAAATTTCAATCCATTGATTTATCATCATGAGCAGTCCCTCGGAATCGAGGAAGACTTGCTGCCACTCCTGAAGTGAGTTCTTTGGTGGCTGAACAGTCCAATACGAGAGCCATACACTCTGTCACAGGTAGGACAGATGAGGGAAGGGGTGGGTGGGATTGGTTTGCCGCATGCTCTTTCCACTGCCTGCGCTTGATTTCTGCACGCTCTTGGCATTGAGACTCAAGGTGCTCAACGCCCTCTCGGATGCACTTACTCCACTTAGGGCGGTCTTGGCCCAGGGACTCCCAGTTGTCATTTTAATCGAACAAACGGCCTGCCAGTTAGCAACATTTCAATAATAAGCCTTTCTCGATTGAGGCAAGCTCATTATCAGAGCTTGGTACCCCTCTTATCCACAGTTATAATATATAATCAAGATTATTATGGGCTTTTGATAGTTCCCATCATAGGCAGTCCCTCGAATCGAGGATGACTTGCTTCCATATCAAGAAGTTCACAGGTGTTTCAATGAAGGACCTAATATTCCAGGTCCTGAACGAAATCTTGAAGAGCAGAAGATGCCACCATATGAGCTTGACAGAGCTAGGTCTTGGTCCAGTGACAAGTGTAATGTCCTTACACAATACCACAAATCCACACGAGGCACATTCTATGGACAAGGTCACTCCATGACCTGAACCTTTATTCACAGGGCCAAGAAGTGATGACCCTGCGTGGGACCTCCCTTTATATACCTGGGTGACCAGGTGAGGAGTATCTCCCACAAGTTCACCCCCTGTGGTCAAGGTGTGCATTTCTTACGTATATACAGTATTGCAGTGTTGTTACATAAAGGTTGCATACATGACATCACCTCCCCCTCAACATCTTATTGGGATCATAGGTTAAGTCTCTCGGGTGGTCTGCGCTCTCTCATGGAGCGCCGCAGTTGAGGCTCTGGTTGTTGAGCCTTGGTATGCGTGTATGTCCCCTGTGGTGATTCCGGCCTGCCCGGGCTGACCGCAGGGACTGCATGCTGCTGAATGTTCTTGTTGCTCGTTCACTGGCGGTGGTGTGAATACCATCTCATGATCTTCCTCAGGTTCCTCAGTGTCCAATCTGAACCTTTTTTTTACTTGGTCCAGATGCTTGCGGCATATCTGCCCATTGTTAAGTTTAACCACTATGACCCTATTCCCCTCTTTGTCTATTACAGTACCCTCAAGCCATTTGGGCCCCAAAGTGTGATTGAGAACAAATACGGGGTCGTCAATTTCTATACATCTCCCCCTTGAATTTCGGTCATGGTATTTGTTTTGTGACTGGCGCTTGCCCTCAACAATGTTGGACAGGACTGGATGAATGAGGGACAGCCGAGTTTTGAGTGTTCGTTTCATGAGTAGCTCCGCGGGCGGGACCCCTGTGAGCGAGTGCGGTCGGGACCTATAGGCCAGTAGGAGGCACGATAGGCGGCACTGAAGGGAGGGTCCTTGAATCCAGAGCATGTCTTGCTTTATGATTTGGACTGCATGTTCCGCCTGGCCATTGGAGGCCGGCTTGAACAGTGCTGTCCTGACATGGTTAATGCCATTACCCGACATGAACTCCCGGAATTCGTAGCTTGTGAAACATGGGCCATTATCGCTAACAAGGATGTCCGGCAAGCTGTGGGTCGCAAAGACTGCGCAGACTCTCCACGGTGGTGGATGTCGTGCACAAATTCAAAATGATGCACTCGATCCATTTCGAGTACGCATCAACCACAATGAGAAACATTTTTCCCATGAATGGGCCCGCGTAGTCTATGTGAAAAAGTGACCATGGCCTGGTGCGCCAGGGCCACGGGCTGAGCGGGGCCTCCCTGGGGGCATTACCTAGCTGGGCACACGTCGTGCACCTGCGAACACTGTGTTCCAGGTCTGAATCAATTCCCGGCCACCACACATGTGACCGGGCAATGGCCTTCATCAGCACGATGCCCGGGTGCTCACTGTGGAATTCCCTGATGAATGCTTCCCTGCCCCTCTGGGGCATGACTACCCGGCTGCCCCATAGTAGGCAGTCGGCTTGGATGGAGAGCTCATCCATCCATCTGGAAATGGTCTGACCTCCTCAGGGCATGCTCCGTGAGCGGGCGCCCAATCCCCAGTCAGGACACATTCCTTAATCAGAGATAGGAGGGGATTTCTGTTCGTCCAGATTTTGATCTGGCAGGCTGTGATGGGGGAGCCTGCGCTGTCAAAGGTATCAACAGCCATGACCATCTCAGCGCTTTGCTCTGCTGCCCCCTCGGTGGTGGCCAGTGGAGGCCTGGTGAGCGCGTCAGCACAATTTTCGGTGCTGGCCGGTGTAGTCATACGCAGCGAGCGTGAGAGCCCGTTGCTGTATGCGAGCTGACGCATTGACATTGGCGACCTTGCTGTCTGACAGCAGGGATGTTAACGACTTGTGGTCCGTTTCTAATTCGAACCTCCCTGGTGCAGCAGGGAGGGATTCAAATTCCTGGGGCATTGGGACCGGTTCTGGGGGAGGTGAGACCAGTACAAACCGGACGGTCTGCACCTGGGCAGGACCGGAACCAATGTCCTAGGGGGAGTGTTTGCTAGTGCTGTTGGGGAGGATTTAAACTAATATGGCAGGGGGATGGGAACCAATGCAGGGAGACAGAGGGAAACAAAAAGGAGGCAAAAGCAAAAGACAGAAAGGAGATGAGGAAAAGTGGAGGGCAGAGAAACCCAAGGCAAAGAACAAAAAGGGCCACTGTACAGCAAAATTCTAAAAGGACAAAGGGTGTTAAAAAAACAAGCCTGAAGGCTTTGTGTCTTAATGCAAGGAGTATCCGCAATAAGGTGGATGAATTAATTGTGCAAATAGATGTTAACAAATATGATGTGATTGGGATTACGGAGACGTGGCTCCAGGATGATCAGGGCTGAGAACTCAACATTCAGGGGTATTCAACATTCAGGAAGGATAGAATAAAAGGAAAAGGAGGTGGGGTAGCATTGCTGGTTAAAGAGGAGATTAATGCAATAGTTAGGAAAGACATTAGCTTGGATGATGTGGAATCTATATGGGTAGAGCTGCAGAACACCAAAGGGCAAAAAACGTTAGTAGGAGTTGTGTACAGACCTCCAAACAGTAATAGGGATGTTGGGGAGGGCATCAAACAGGAAATTAGGGGTGCATGCAATAAAGGTGTAGCAGTTATAATGGGTGACTTTAATATGCACATAGATTGGGCTAGCCAAACTGGAAGCAATACGGTGAAGGAGGATTTCCTGGAGTGCATAAGGGATGGTTTTCTAGACCAATATGTTGAGGAACCAACTAGGGGGGAGGCCATCTTAGACTGGGTGTTGTGTAATGAGAGAGGATTAATTAGCAATCTCATTGTGCGAGGCCCCTTGGGGAAGAGTGACCATAATATGGTGGAATTCTGCATTAGGATGGAGAATGAAACAGTTAATTCAGAGACCATGGTCCAGAACTTAAAGAAAGGTAACTTTGAAGGTATGAGGTGTGAATTGGCTAGGATAGATTGGCGAATGATACTTAGGGGGTTGACTGTGGATGGGCAATGGCAGACATTTAGAGACCGCATGGATGAATTACAACAATTGTACATTCCTGTCTGGCGTAAAAATAAAAAAGGGAAGGTGGCTCAAACGTGGCTATCTAGGGAAATCAGGGATAGTATTAAAGCCAAGGAAGTGGCATACAAATTGGCCAGAAATAGCAGCGAACCTGGGGACTGGGAGAAATTTAGAACTCAGCAGAGGAGGACAAAGGGTTTGATTAGGGCAGGGAAAATGGAGTACGAGAAGAAGCTTGCAGGGAACATTAAGGCGGTTTGCAAAAGTTTCTATAGGTATGTAAAGAGAAAAAGGTTAGTAAAGACAAACGTAGGTCCCCTGCAGTCAGAATCAGGGGAAGTCATAACGGGGAACAAAGAAATGGCAGACCAATTGAACAAGTACTTTGGTTCGGTATTCACTAAGGAGGATACAAACAACCTTCCGGATATAAAAGGGGTCAGAGGGTCTAGTAAGGAGGGGGAACTGAGGGAAATCTTTATTAGTCGGGAAATTGTGTTGGGGAAATTGATGGGATTGAAGGCCAATAAATCCCCAGGGCCTGATGGACTGCATCCCAGAGTACTTAAGGAGGTGGCCTTGGAAATAGCGGATGCATTGACAGTCATTTTCCAACATTCCATTGACTCTGGATCAGTTCCTATGGAGTGGAGGGTAGCCAATGTAACCCCACTTTTTAAAAAAGGAGGGAGAGAGAAAACAGGGAATTATAGACCGGTCAGCCTGACCTCAGTAGTGGGTAAAATGATAGAATCAATTATTAAGGATGTCATAGCAGTGCATCTGGAAAATGGTGACTTGATAGGTCCAAGTCAGCATGGATTTGTGAAAGGGAAATCATGCTTGACAAATCTTCTGGAATTTTTTGAGGATGTTTCCAGTAAAGTGGACAAAGGAGAACCAGTTGATGTGGTATATTTGGACTTTCAGAAGGCTTTCGACAAGGTCCCACACAAGAGATTAATGTGCAAAGTTAAAGCACATGGGATTGGGGGTAGTGTGCTGACGTGGATTGAGAACTGGTTGTCAGACAGGAAGCAAAGAGTAGGAGTAAACGGGTACTTTTCAGAATGGCAGGCAGTGACTAGTGGGGTGCCGCAAGGTTCTGTGCTGGGGCCCCAGCTGTTTACATTGTACATTAATGATTTAGACGAGGGGATTAAATGTAGTATCTCCAAATTTGCGGATGACACTAAGTTGGGTGGCAGTGTGAGCTGCGAGGAGGATGCTATGAGGCTGCAGAGTGACTTGGATAGGTTAGGTGAGTGGGCAAATGCATGGCAGATGAAGTATAATGTGGATAAATGTGAGGTTATCCACTTTGGTGGTAAAAACAGAGAGACAGACTATTATCTGAATGGTGACAGATTAGGAAAAGGGAAGGTGCAACGAGACCTGGGTGTCATGGTACATCAGTCATTGAAGGTTAGCATGCAGGTACAGCAGGCGGTTAAGAAAGCAAATGGCATGTTGGCCTTCATAGCGAGGGGATTTGAATACAGGGGCAGGGAGGTGTTGCTACAGTTGTACAGGGCCTTGGTGAGGCCACACCTGGAGTATTGTGTACAGTTTTGGTCTCCTAACTTGAGGAAGGACATTCTTGCTATTGAGGGAGTGCAGCGAAGATTCACCAGACTGATTCCCGGGATGGCGGGACTGACCTATCAAGAAAGACTGGATCAACTGGGCTTGTATTCACTGGAGTTCAGAAGAATGAGAGGGGACCTCATGGAAACGTTTAAAATTCTGACGGGTTTAGACAGGTTAGATGCAGGAAGAATGTTCCCAATGTTGGGGAAGTCCAGAACCAGGGGTCACAGTCTGAGGATAAGGGGTAAGCCATTTAGGACCGAGATGAGGAGAAACTTCTTCACCCAGAGAGTGGTGAACCTGTGGAATTCTCTACCACAGAAAGTAGTTGAGGCCAATTCACTAAATATATTCAAAAGGGAGTTAGATGAAGTCCTTACTACTCGGGGGATCAAGGGTTATGACGAGAAAGCAGGAAGGGGGTACTGAAGTTTCATGTTCAGCCTTGAACTCATTGAATGGCGGTACAGGCTAGAAGGGCTGAATGGCCTGCTCCTGCACCTATTTTCTATGTTTCTATGTTTCTAAAAAGGTACTGATGCATCTTTTTCACCCCATAGACACATGCGAGTGCTTCCTTCTCAACCATCCCATAACCCCTTTCAGCTTGAGAGAGCGACCTGGAGGCATAAGCCACAGGTTGTAGTTGGCCCTCAGCGTTACCCTGCTGCAACACGCACCCAACCCCATAGGACGATGCATCACATGTCAGAACCAATTTCTTATGGGGGTCGTACAGGGTCAACAACTTATTTGAGCAAAGTAGGTTCCGCGCCCGATTGAAAGCCCGTTCCTGATAGTCCCCCCAAAACCAATCACAACCCTTGCGCAGGAGCACATGTAGCGGCTCCAACAATGTGCTTAAGTTCAGCAGAAAGTTCCCGAAATAGTTCAAGAGTCCCAGAAATGAACGCAACTCCGATGTGTTGCAGGGCCTGGGCGCTCGTCGAATCGCCTCCATTTTGGATTCGGTAGGCTGAATCCCATCTGCAGAATCCCTCCTGCCCAGAAACTCGACCTCGGGAGCCAAAAACACACTCTTAGACTTCTTGAGTTGCAGGCCTACCCGATCCAGTTGGCGTAGCACCTCCTCCAGGTTGTGGAGGTGTTCCTTGGTGTTACGACCGGTGATGAGGACCGGTGGTCGTCCTGAAATACGATTGTTCCAGGAATGGATTTGAACAGGCTTTCCACGTTTCTTTGAAAAATCGCGGCCGCTGATCGAATGCCAAACAGACACCTGTTGTAAACAAACAGTCCCTTGTGCGTGGTGATGGTGGTCAGTAGTTTAGATTCGTCGGCCAGTTCTTGGGTCATGTCGGCTGAAGTGAGGTCCAACTTGGTGAACAGCTTGCAACCTGCCAGCGTGGCAAAAAGACCCTCCGCTCTCGGGAGCAGGTATTGGTCTTGTAGGGACACCCGGTTGATTGTGGCCTTGTAGTCGCCACAGATCCTGACCGAGTCATCCGCTTTTAGGACGGGAACGATGGGGCTCGCCCAGTCGCTGAATTCAACGGGCGAGATGATGCCCTCTCTCAGCAACCGGTCCAACTCGCTCTCAATTTTGTCCCGCATCACATACGGCACAGCTCTGGCTTTGTGGTGCACTGGTCTGGTGTCCAGGGTGATGCGTATCACCACTTTGGTACCTTTGAACGTCCCGACGCCAGGTTGAAATAATGACTCAAATTGCTGTAGGACCTGTGAGCATGAACTTCGCTCCACAGATGACATGGCGTGCACATCCCCCCATTTCCAATTCATCTCAGCTAACCAGCTCTGCCCCCAACAGTGTGGGACCATTGCCCGAGACCATCCAGAGCGGCAGCCGGTTCACCGATCCATTGCGTGTGACCGGCAACATTGCACTGCCTAACACTGGAATGATTTATTTGGAGTACGTCCGTAATTGCGTCTCAATGCATTCTAGTTTGGGTCTGCTGGCTTTGAGTGGCCACAGCTTTTCGAATTGTTGAACACTCATGAGTGACTGGCTGGCCCCCGTGTCCAGCTCCATGCATACATGGATGCCGTTTAATAGGACTTTCATCATCATAGGTGGGGGTTTTGGTATATGAGCTGTGATTGTTTGTCACATGAACCCGCTGAACTTCAGCGTCCATTGATTTGCCCCAAGCGTCATCCTGCCTCGCAGACCCCTCATCTGGTTCATCTGCCTCGTATATTAGCCTGGTTACAGGCTTTCTGCACATTCTGGCTAAATGGCCACTGAGGTTACAATTTCTGCAGACGAACTGTTGAAACCTGCAAGTCCTGGCAGCATGTCTGCCCCCACACCTCCAGCATGATCTGAGATTCCCATTGTTGGGAACAAAAGAGTTGTTACAAGGCATTCCTCACTGATTGTCCCTTTGACTGCTCTTGAGCACCCTGTTAGTGGGTGTCAATGGCCCCATCCCAGGCCGCATTGTCCACTAGGGGGCGTAAATGTCCGTTCAGCCTGCCATTGTCTCTGTTGGAGACTTACTCTTGGGTCTATTGCTGCCCGGGGTTGTCTCGAACTGCCCTTGCCTGCCTGCGGGGCTCTGTGTCGCATTTATGATATTGACTCCCTGATCCATTGCCACATTGGAGGCAGAATTGCGCGTGAAGGTTGGCATGCAGGTAGAGCAGGCGGTTAAGAAAGCAAATGGCATGTTGGCCTTCATAGCGAGGGGATTTGAATACAGGGGCAGGGAGGTGTTGCTACAGTTGTACAGGGCCTTGGTGAGGCCACACCTGGAGTATTGTATACAGTTTTGGTCTCCTAACTTGAGGAAGGACATTCTTGCTATTGAGGGAGTGCAGTGAAAGTTCACCAGACTGATTCCCGGGATGGCAGGACTGACATATCAAGAAAGACTGGATCAACTGGGCTTGTATTCACTGGAGTTCAGAAGAATGAGAGGGGACCTCATAGAAACGTTTAAAATTCTGACGGGTTTAGACAGGTTAGATGCAGGAAGAATGTTCCCAATGTTGGGGAAGTCCAGAACCAGGGGTCACAGTCTAAGGATAAGGGGTAAGCCATTTAGGACCGAGATGAGGAGAAACTTCTTCACCCAGAGAGTGGTGAACCTGTGGAATTCTCTACCACAGAAAGTTGTTGAGGCCAATTCACTAAATATATTCAAAAGGGAGTTAGATGAAGTCCTTACTACTAGGGGGATCAAGGGGTATGGTGAGAAAGCAGGAATGGGGTACTGAAGTTGCATGTTCAGCCATGAACTCATTGAATGGCGGTGCAGGCTAGAAGGGCCGAATGGCCTACTCCTGCACCTATGTTTCTATGTTTCTATGTGTATATTATCTTGATTTCCTCCTTCCCCGTCATAAAAGTCTGAGCCATCAACGCCTCAATAAAGAAATTCCTTCGCATCTCCCCCCTGCAGGCGTCTGTGAACTTACAGAGGCTGGCCAAGCGCCGAACGTCTGCAACGAAATCCGGTATGCTCTGTCCTTCCTGACGTCGGTGTGTATAAAATCTGTGTCGGGCCATGTGTACGCTGCTCGCCGGTTTGAGGTGCTCACCGATTAGTTTGCTGAGCTCTTCGAAGGTTTTGTCCACCGGCTTCTCGGGTGCTAGCAGGTCTTTCATGAGCGCGTAAGTCTTAGGTCCACAGCTGGTCAGCAGATGAGCCCTTCGCTTGTCGGCCGCTGCATCTCCCAGCCAGTCCTTCGTAACAAAACTCTGCTGGAGCCTCTCAATGAAATCGTCCTAATCCTCACCAACACAGTACCGTTCATCTGTGCTGCCAGTGGCCATTCTCGTGGGTCGTTGATTCCCGTTTCTCGTCGCCAATGTAATGTCCTTACACAATACAACAAATCCACATGAGGCACATTCTATGGACAAGGTCACTCCATGACCTGAACCTCTATTCACAGGACCAAGAAGTGATGACCCTGCGTGGGACCTCGCTTTATAAAGCTGGGTGACCAGGTGAGGAGTGTCTCCCACAAGTTCACCACCTGTTGGCAAGGTGTGCATTTCTTACGTATATACAGTATTGCATGTTGTTACATAAAGGTTACATACATGACAACAAGGATTAACCAAGATGACTGGAGACCAGCTCTGCTGCACGGACCTAGTGCGCACACATATCGCAGTGTGGGCTGGCCCGTGCTGCCCCTGGGCCACAAACCCACGTCCCAATCACCGATCTCTCACTGCTCCTTCACCCTGACCTCGCCGCTTCTGCTGTACCTGCCCACGCTCCAATCACCGACCTGGACTTTGGTCACGTCGCTCTTCACTGCCGTTGCTCTCCTGCTCCAGCACGTGCTGCTCCCTGGAGTGGTACGCCGCCACACTGCTCCCTCCACTCCCCGGCCTTCTCCGATGGTGCTCGCAGGCCGGGGGCCACTGGTAGGCCTTTATTCTTTTGTTAGAGTAAGTAGGCAGAAACTATTTCCTCTGGCAGGTGGGCCAGTAACCAGAGCTCAGAGATTTAAAATAATTAGCAAAAGAACTAAAGGGGAAATGAGGAGAAATGTCTTTACACAGAGGGTTGTTAAGATCTGAAATACACTACCTGAAAGGATGCAGGGTTCTAGGGAAAAAGCTGGGGAGCAAGACTAAATTAGAAAGCTCTTTCAAAAAGCCGGCGCAGGTGTGACGTACCGAATGGCCTCCTTCTGTGCTGAAAGATTCTCTAATTCTATTCTATAATTCCCACTAAAGTTAATGCTTACAAATTTCTTGTTCTCTGCAGAACCCACAGTGACTAATTAGCCAGTTCCCTGGAACACGGGAAATTCAAACTGCTGATTTAGCTTCTTTGCAAATGCAGACTGGGCAGTAAGTTCCAACAACAACCACCTTATCTCCAAGCAAGGTCAAGGCAATTATCTCAGATTAGGGTTCATTACACACCGACTGACATTAGGTGTTATGCCTCCTAAGTTGTACCTATGCTCACAGATCTTGCAAATGTTACTTTTTAAGCATGACCATTGATCATTTTGGTTTAAAAATCCAAATGACGTATCCAACCATGAAAATAAGCACAGCTGCATATTTGGTTTTGTGGCTGCCATCTTGTTTTTCACTCCCAACATCTCCCTGATGTTGGTGAATTTGTACCTATCTAAAAAACGTATTGAAACGGATAAGATTCTGAGGGGGCTTGACAGGGTAGATGCAGAGAGGATGTTCCCACTCATGGGGGAATTTGGAACTAGGAGGCATAGTTTCAGAACTAAAATGGAAATGAGGAGGAATTTCTTCTCTCAGAGGGTCATGGATCTTTGGAATTCTCTACCTCAGAGAGCTGTGGAGGCTGGGTCACTGAATATATTTAAGGTGGAGATAGACAGATTTTTGAATGATAAGGGAGTCAAGGAGTACGGGGAGTGGGCAGGGAAGTGGAGTTGAGACGAAAATCAGATCAGCCATGATCTTATTGAATAGCGGAGCAGGCTCGAGGGGCCAAATGGCCTACTCCTGCTCCTATTTCTTACGTTCTTATGTAAAAAGGGCACTTAGGAATAATTCTGTTTTCATTTACTTTAAACAAAGATCAACATTTGTCCAGCAATGTAATCACTTAAGAGTTGGCAGTTCTAATCTGACTTTATTTATTGCCTCGTGCATAGTTACATAGTATTTATAGCACAGAAACTGTAGACTTTATTAAAAACATTGTATTATTTTTGTGACCTGACATCTTTGAATGCCCAGAAACATAATTGTTATTAAAATGAATGTGATGAATGTTGGAAACTCCCAATTTCTTCATGTGGAGTGTCTCTCTTTATAGACATGCTGCAACAGAATACTGACCCTTTGGACATTCAAGGGGCAAGTAGGTCACCACCTTTGGCCAAATCAATAGCTGGACAGATGGTGGCATAATGGACAGGGCACTTCAAAGGGAATCATGGCTTGATTTCTGAGATTTGCTTTTCTGCTGGTGAATGTTTATCAGGTACCTCAATAACCAGCGCCTCTACATAATGAGACTCAGAAGTAAGTGGACAAAAGGATTTTTATTTTGAAAATCAGCCAATTGGTTGGGGGGGGGGGGGGGTGCTAAAATTCAACTATGGGGAAGGAGGGGAGCAACCTAGGTAGTAGTAGGTTGACTGACCGTGATAAACCCTGCCCAATTTTCTTTTCAATTGATCAATAGGGCGTCATGTTTAATGGCTATCATGTATAATGGCCATCATGTACAATGGGCGGTATGTATCATGGGCAGCATGTATCATGGGGAGGGGCATGTATCATGGGGGGGGGGCATGTATCATGGGGGTCATGTATCATGGGAGCATGCATCATGAGGAGCATGTATCATGAGGGGCCTGTATCATGGGGGACATGTATCATGAGGGACATGTATCATGGGGGGGCATGTATCATGGGGAGCATGTATCATGAGGGACATGTATCATAGGGGGCATGTGTCATGAGGGGCATGTATTATGGGCGGCATGTATCATGGGGGGCATGTATCATGGGGGGACATGTATCATGGGGAGCATGTATCATGAGGGGCATGTATCATGGGGGACATGTATATGAAGGACATGTATCATAGGGGGCATGTGTCATGAGGGACATGTATCATGGGGGCATGTATCATGGGGGGGCATGTATCATGGGGAGCATGTATCATGGGCGGCATGTATCATGGGGGACATGTATCATTGGGGGCATGTATCATGAGGGGCATGTATTATGGATGGCATGTATCATGGGGGGGCATGTATCATGGGGGGCATGTATCATGAGGGGCATGTATTATGGGCGGCATGTATCATGGGGGGGGCATGTATCATGGGGGGCATGTATCATGGGGGCATGTATCATGGCGTGTATCATGGGGGCATGTATCATGGGGGGCATGCATCATGGGGGGGCATGTATCATGGGGGCTTGTATCATGGGGGGCATGCATCATGGGGGGGCATGTATCATGGGGGCATGTATCATGGGGGGCATGTATCATGAGGGCGTGTATCATGGGGGGCATGTATCATGAGGGCGTGTATCATGGGGGCATGTATCATGGGGAACATTTATTATGGGGAACATTTATCATGGGGGACTGATTTGCTACACTCCCATTTTGTGTCCTCGTCAAAGTTGAATTTTATTCCCTTGGTATCTGGTTTACCTCTTGGAAATTTCCAACCAGCCAACTCAAAATCTGGACAGGTGACAGCTGCAGAGGTAAGGACAAAGCCCTGCTATGATCTGATGCAGCAGAGCCCATGTCGTTTTGTCTTTTTGGGTCATAAACATGCATACCATGTAGCCTCAGAAGTTTAAATCCATGTTCTCAATAATTTATGTTTATCTTAAATTGCTGATACCAACAGATCTTGGTGTCTGCTTTAGGGTTCATCATCAATGAAGCAATAACCAGGTGTCAAGAGTCAGGAGCTACATGTGGCCCATATAAAATAGAGATTGACATAGCTAATCTACTGGCTGTAGGTGAATTCTTAAACCTAGGCTTAAGGGTTAAACAAGTGGGTTTATAATTGAAGTTTAATAGTATTTTGTTAGATTCTTTTGGTGTGTATGGTGCCATTTTTGCTTCTTAAGATGTTTATATAAATACTTCCTTCTAAATTTGTTGCTTGTTACTGTAAACAAAAGTGCTGATAGGAATTCCTCTGGGGGGTCCCTGTAGCGCTGCACAATTAAGATGAGGAAGCTGGGCTCATGAAGGACACCAAATGCAGGTGCGATAGAATTATATCCATACTCAACGCCTGTTATGTAAAAAAACAATGAATTCAAATTCAGCCAACAGAAAAATCAACAATTTTATTTAAAAACTAGAAAAAGTACATGCTGTATTCACGACAAACTTCCATATTTATCCAGTAGATGGTCTGTATGTTGAATTATGGATCTAATGTTATGAATTAGAAAAATATATTTGATTCCACAAAATCTAAATTAGTTTATTCTACAACGCGTACTGAAGACCTGAAGACAGTAGGATCTAGAAACAGCAACATTTCACAGTCTTTTACATTCTGTGATGACAGGCAATCTCAACTACCTGATCAACAGTTAGTAATGTACGTATATTCAAGCATAGATGGAGTCTGGTCTTAAGCTCCATCCGCATGGCAAAAGGGCACGAAAGTGTCAAGCAAATCTCAGTTGGTTCTACTATTTTATTGTTTTTTGAAAGAAAGTCAATGTGGTTCACCTTTAGTGCTATGAAGTTGTCCAATTAGCCACTCAGTTGTAAAAACAATTGATACAAAACACAATTAGAAGGCCCACAATCAACTGCTCAAGGAAACTAGGGATGGGCAATAAATGTGGCTTTGCTAGCATTGCCTAAAACTAATGGAAAAAGAGTACAGGTCTGCAAAAAAGTTGCAGAAACTTAACAGCCTGTCATTTCCCAACAGTCCCAGTGAGGAGGGGCTTCAGTTATATGGAGAGACTAGAGAAGCTGGGGTTATTCTCCTCACAGCAGAGAAAGTTAAGGGGAGATTTAATAAAGGCATTAATGGAGTAAATAAGGAGAATCTGTTTCCACTGGCAGAAAGGTCAGTAACCAGAGGAGACAGAATTAGGGTAATTGGCAAACAAGCTAGAGGTGAGGTGAGGGGAAATTGTTTTACATAGTGAGTTATTATGATACGGAATGCACTGACTGAAAGGGTGGTGGAAGCAGATTCAATAGTAACTTTCAAAAGGAACTTGAAAGGGAGAAATTTGCAAAGCTATGGGGAAAGAGCAGGTGCCTGGGACTAATTGGATAGATCGTTCAAAGAGTCAATACAGGCATGATGGGCTTTCTGTACTGTAAGATTCTGCAATATAATTCTATATATAATATATTTAATGAAAATCTTCCATTCAACACATGTCTGACACACTCCTGTTACACTCCAGATGTCACCCAATAGACATCACACACCAGACATTACTCTTTATTATAGATGGAAAAAAAGAGAGATAGAAAGCCAAACCTTTCACGATTGGTTCTTTTGGCCTGGAGCCAGAAATTTACAAGCAGTTAATTGCCCCATATTTGACCTCATTGTCTGCATTTAGACAACTTATTTAAGACTATTTCCCCACACAGATCACAGTGGCCATAAAGAGCTAGACCCATTAATCGGAGATCCATATTACAGCTAAATATTACACCCGTGTTTCAGACTACCCAGGAGATCTGCTAGTAATTTTAAAAGAAGAATCTCATGATCTAAATGCTGCCTCTCAAGTTACAAAATCAGGAGGCTGTAATTACGACACTGAAACAGCTGTCATGACATCATAAAGAAAGTGACACTTCTTCTTACTTCTTTGCATGATGCATCTTGCTGTGTGACTGGATACGTTTATACACGGCTAAGTGTGATAGGTGTGAAGTCACTGCTTCGGTCAACACAGCAAAGGTCAAAAATTGGATAAATCTTCCCTTGAAAGTCTGCATCAAAGGCGTAGATCAAACTCAGCTCATCTGGATTATCCACGTTGTAGAATGAGAGTCGCCCTCCCTCATAATCCAGGAACACGCCAATCTTCCGCGGCCTCACGAAGAGCGAAAGCTGCATTTTGGGATTCTTGTACGCCTCATAAATCTTGCCTTCCTTCACTCCGATCACCCAGACTCCGTTCTCCGGAGTCTTGCTTAGCTTCCCCTTGCGGCATGTGGTGCCTTTGATGACACCGAGGCGCCATTTCATCTTGTCGTTGACAATCACTTGCCAGTAGTGCTTGCCCGAGGAAAACCCTTTGTTGGCGAGGATGCAGGTGTTGTAGTCGAACCGCTCCTGTACTATTGACAAGCGCTTGAGGTACGTTGCACATTCTACCCTGGTGCTATTGTTGGTTATGATCAGAAGGGGGTGTGCGGTACTGGAATCCAATTTTAATTCCTCTGGTTCTGAAATAAATCAAACAAACAATTCTATAAGCGTGGCCGGTATACATGGAGAAAACTTCCAGCCTGAATCACAGATGAAACATTTTAAATTCTGATTGCAGGTTAAAGTTCCAAGCGTCAATTTTATGGACATACATTTCCCCGCTGGTCGTGCAAATGAGGATATCACCGATCAATGCCCACCCCTTTGGGGGTTCTAAATGCAGTACATAAGGCACATTTCGATTTTGGGGTACGACCGTTGCTAGCAAGACCAGAATTTATTGCCTATCCCCGGTTGCACTTGAGAAGGTGGTGGTGGCCCTTCCTCTTGAACCGCTGCAGTCCGTGTGGTGAAGGTGCTCCCACAGTGCTGTTGGGTTGGATGTTCCAGGTTTTTGAGCCAGTGATGATGAAGGGAAGGGATGACATTATATGTCCAATTCGGGATGGTCATAGAATCATAGATGTTTATGGCAGAGAAGGAGGCCATTCGGCCTCCTTCTCTGCCATAAACATCTATGATTCTGTGCCCGATAAAGAGCTATCCAGTTTAATCCCACTTTCCAGCACTTGGCTGTAGCCTTGTAGGTTACAGCACATCAAATGCACATCCAAAATTGCAATGAGGGGTTCGGCCTCTACCACCCTGTCAGGCAGTGAGTTCCAGATCCCCTCCACCCTCTGGGTGAAAAGAATTCTCCTGAACTCCCCTCTAATCCTTCTATCAATTACTTTAAATCTATGCCCCGTGGTTATTGACCTCTCTGCTAAGGGAAATAGGTCCTTCCTATCCACTCTGTCATGGCCCCTCATAATTTTATATAGCTCAATTAAATATCCTCACAGCCTCCTCTGTTCCAAAGAAAACAACCTCAGCCTATCCAATCTCTCCTCATAGCTAAAATTCTCCAATTCTGGCAACATCATCGTAAATCTCCTCTGTACCCTCTCCAGTTCAATCACGTCTTTCCTGTAATGTGGTGACCAGAACTGCATGCAGTACTCTAGCTGTGGCCTAACTAGTGTTTTATACAGTTCAAGCATAACCTCCCTGCTCTTACATGCTATGCTTTGGTTAATAAAGGAAAGCAACCCATGTGCTTTCTTAACTTCCTTATCTGGTATGTGACTTGGAGGGGAACTCAGAGGTAATGGTGTTCCCATGTACCTGCTGCCCTTGGCCTTCTAAGTGGCGGAAGTCACGGTTATTGGGATATGCTGTTGAAGAAACCTTGGCGAATTGCTAGTGAGCATCCTGTGGATAGAGCACACTGCAGCTAGAGTGTGTCGATGGTGGAGAAAATGGACTGGGTGGTGATCAAGCGGACTGCTTTGTCCTGGATAGTGTTGAGATTCTTAGAAGAGGAGTAAGGGGCAGCTGTAATGTCTCCAACCGTATTGCATTCCATTGGGATTTTCTGGTGCTTCCCCACTCATACAGGCCTCTAGCTATGCTCGAACTTGCTGCCTGATTATTAGGAAGAAGGTCCAACCAGGATGGGCCTGCACTTGGACTTCCCCCAGGCCATGCAAACAGTCTGGGGGAGGAAAAACGTGGATAATTGTCTCCTCTCCAATGCCCACTGGGCACCCAGAGAGGAAAGTCTACCATGCGTTCACTTCTAGTCCTGGGGTAGAATAAAATACAGATTCACTTCATTAAAATTTCTTTCTGCTGACTCACTTCAGTAATGAGCTTGGAACATTCCAGTTCTAAACAAACACAAGTCTATAGCATAAATCTGTTCTGAATTCAGAACTAATCTGGTAGTTTCAATTACACCACAGTTATGTAGATTGCAACTGAAATGCGGACTCTTGGGGCCGTATCCCTTAAAGTGTCTCACTTACGGTGGCCAAAGTTATATAGGCCAGGCACATTTGGTGCTTTGACTTTTTCTGAAATTTGAAGCAGCACTACACACTGTTGGACATTCTGGAGAGATGCATGTTGGATATCTTGGGGAGTTCAGGGCTAACAGTTGAACTTCTTTGTATCTTGGAGCGACAGGCTTTCCAATATAACAGGATGACTTTGAAGTATCATGAAAGGAATGCACAGATATGAAAATTCCTTGTGTAAGAGAATACATGACAGTAATGATGTCAGGCTTGAGTGGTTAAGGTTTAACTTTCGGGACTAATGTAATAAAAGCATAGGTAGAAAAATCATTAGCTGCAGTATAGAAAGATAACAGCTGGTAAAGCTTTTTCTTCAAAGTTGTTAATAACAATTAGTTCAGGATGACTTGTTTAGGGGAAGTAGTTTTAGGGGTAAATAACTACAAGTCTTCAAAGGATTTGGGAGTAGATACGTCATGAGGTCTTATCCATGTCATTCTCCTTTGATGCAGCCAAAATATGGTGTATAAAGGAGCATGGTTTTCAATAGTAATTCAGAGGCCTGGAAAGATAGAGAAATCAAAAAGCCACTCTCTGGATATAGATAGGCTGATCACCTGTACTGTACATCAATAAAGCCTGTTCCGTATACTCCACTACGAGTGTCTCGTGCTTACTCGAAACATGTTGTGAACCAGAAGAGAACATAAGAACATAAGAATTAGGAGCAAGAGTAGGCCATTCGGCCCCTTGAGCCTACTCCGCCATTCAATGGCTGATCTTCTATCTTCTACACTTTCCTGCACTATCCTCATATCCCTTGGAGGAGGAATGTGATTGAGTGCTAACACACAAGCCCATGTAGATACAGGCTACTACACGTGTTGTGTTTCTCTCATTTGTTTTGGTATGTGGGCGACACTGGCAAGGCCATATTTATTCCACATCCCTGAGAAGGCAGTGGTGGGCCTTCTCCTTGAACCGCTGCAATTATGCTGCTGATGGTGTTTCAACAATGGTTTTAGGTGTGGAATGCGAGGACTTTGGCACAGCGATGATATGCGATCAACACACTAATATTTCCATTGTGGAAATAAAAATGAGAGAGATATAAACTGGGCTGTCAACTCGCTATCACCCGTTTTACACTATCGCACAAAGTCAAAATTACTCCCTATATGTCCAAGTCAGAGTGGTGTGTGACTTACATATTACATAATATTTATAGCACAGAAACAGGTTATTCAGCCCAACAGGTCTATGTCAGTGTTTATGTTTCACACAAGCCTCCTCCCACCTTATTTCATCTAATCCTATCACCATATCCTTCTATTCCATTCTGGAGGTATGAATGACAAATTACGAACAATGATGGACAGGTAAAGACCCTCTGGTCCATCGAGCCTGTCCCACACAATTGCGATACCTTGTGTGTCACAACAGATACACTCCACCCCACCCCAAACCATGTGATCTCCTGGGAGAGGCAAAAAAGCAGATTAAAAAACCGAGGCCAATTTGGGAGAGAAAAAAAATCTGGGAAATTCCTCTTCGACCCATCTAGGCGATCGAAACTAGTCCAGGAGATCACCCTGGCCTTGAATTCCCTGCAGTACCTACCTTCTGTAAGAGATAATCTCTGTCACAGCCAGAAACAAATCCAGCTTTCGCTTGAAGGAATTCAGTGAGTCTGCATCCACCACATGAGAGGGCAGCTTGTTCCAGAGGTCTACTATTCTTTGGGAAAAGAACCACCTCCTGACATCTAACCTAGATCTAGCCTTATACAACTTAAATTTGTGTCCCCTGGTCCTGCCTAACCTATTTAATTGAAATAACCGGTCAGCTGGAACACCGTCCATTCCTATCATTATTTTATAAACCTCAATCAGATCTCCCCATAGTCTACGCTGCTCTAAGGTATAGAATCCCAACACTTGTAGCCCATCTTGATAACCAAGATGCTTTAGACTTGGAATTAATCCAGTGGCCCTCTTCTGCACCCTTTTTAGAGCCTCAATATCACCCACCATGTGATAGTATTCCACGTGCAGCCTGACTAAGGTCTTGTACAAAGACAAAACAGTACACCTCGTCTTATATTCAATTGTCCTATAGATACACCCCAACACCATATTTGCTGAAGCTATCGCTGCATGGCATTGCTCATGTACCTTTAAGGATGTGTACACTAGAATGCCCAAATCTCTTTCTATCTCCACCATCTTTAATGCCTTTCCCTGAAGGGTGTATGAATGTTGAGCATTTTACCTGCTCACATGCATAACACTACACTTGTCTAAGTTATACATCATTTTCCAGTCTTGAGCCCAATCTCCCAACATATTAAGATCTGCCCAAAGCAGGCGAGCATCTTCTACGGTTCTAACACTCGCACAGATCTTGGTATCATCTGCAAATTTACAAATTGTGCCCCCAACCCCTAAATTCAAATCATTAATAAAGATAGTAAAAAGCAATGGTCCCAAGACTGATCCCTGCAGGACACCACTGGTGACGGTCTCCAAACAGATCCAAATCCATCTAGAACTACTTTTTGCCTGCATCCTGCCAGCCAGTTCTGAAACCAACTCAATATATTACAGGTACCACTAATACCAGAGGCTCCGATCTTATAGCGAAGTCTCTTATGCGGTACCTTGTCAAAAGCCTTTTGGAAATCTAGGTAGACAATGTCTACTGGGCTTCACTCACCCACCAACTTTGTAACTTCTTCAAAAAGTACAATTCCATTTGTAAGACATAACCTCATTTTTATGAAGTCATGTTGAGTGTCCCTAATATGTCCCTCCCTATCCAAGTAGTCATACATTGCATCCCTTATGATTCCTTCAAGCATCTTACCTATTACTGATGTTACTGAAGTAAAATTGTTCATGAACTAAACAAAAATATATCTTCTGACAAATAAATTAATCTATAAATTCTATTTGTAACTAAGCACCAAACATAGCTGGTAATGATTTCTTTACTCGCTCTTAACTGTTAAGCACGATTCCTTTACTCAATCTCACCTGGTAACATGATCACTCAACTGGATCTCATTTGATAACGAGCCTACTATTCGAACCCACCTGGTAAAATCCTCTTCTGCAGTTTTTTCCAGACTGTCAGTTTGATATCATCATGTCTAAAGCCAGGTTTGAAGGAGATGGTGCTGAAGGTTTTGTCTGACTCTGGCTGTGGCACCTGTTCGCAGCTAGAAGAATCATAAATGCATTAAACACTGCAATACTATACACTAGTATCAGCTTGTGAAGCTTCATGCTTTGCTGAACAGACCTCAGCTGGTTGATGCACAGGATCCTTTGTCAGTGCACAAGATTGCATCTACAATTAAAGGGGAAGTACATTGTGCTGAATTGCCTTGTAACCGTAAATGTAAGTGAGGGAGATACCCTTCGTGTCTATTCGTCTCTTTATGCTTTGCATCATGCTTTACAAATTTCTGGATGATGCCAGTATACAAGCACTTCATATAGACCCTGTGACATCATGAAGTTCCAACCCCTGACATCATGAATGGTGACAGTGAATAGAGTTCCCCATTTTAAATATTTTTCCTTTATCTCTCCTTCCAGGGTCAGCAATGGAAACTTGAAGGCGTCTCTTAATATTTGACGGATCTGCCAGTCTTTTCATTACAGTATGACCTGCTCGAGCTTCCCCACGTGCTTAACTCTGGTACCCAGAGTGCAGACTACTGCTGACTGACTCTGGACTGCTAAACCACATCTTCAAAAAAAGTCTCAATTTAAACTTTCCACATTCACTACCACTCCAAACTTTTCTTTTAGCTTCCAACTTATTTTCTTCCCTTTAATCTGCAAAATATGTGCCCCCCAACGACCTAGTTGCTATCAAAGGAAGCAAACTACAGGAGTGATTAAACTAAAGGAGGGAGTAAATGTTTGGCTAACAAAACTGGAGATCGGTTGAGTGGACTGAGTAGCACAGCGAGTTAAGATCATTCCCTTCACCCCTGGGATCTTGCTTGAAATGAAGGCCAGATTAAAGAGATGAAACTCTCTTTCTGCTGCCTACGAGAGTCCTACATGATATGAGGTACGCCAGGCTCAATCCAGTTCCAAGTGCCAATTCCCTCCCTTCTTTCAAAAAAATCCCCTGAAGATTTTCCTCTTCAACAGTGCATCCGTGCCCATCTTTCCCACAACCCCATGTTTGAATTCCTCCAACCAAGTTTCCGCCCCTGCTACACAACTGAAAGGGCACTCCATCAAAGTCACAAATGACATCCTTTGTGACTGTGACAAAGGTAAACTATCCCTCCTCATCCTTCTTGACTTGTCTGCAGCCTTTGACACGGTTGACCATTCCATCCTTCATCGCCTCTCCACCATCGTCCAGCTGGGTGGGACTGCACTCACCTGGTTCCATTCTTATCAATCTAATCGTAGCCAGAGAATCACCTGCAATGGCTTTTCTTCCTGTTCCCGCACCGTTATCCCTGGTGTCCCCCAAGGATCCATCCTTGGCCCCCTCCTATTTCTACATGTTGCCCCTTGGTGACATCATCCGAAAACACAGCGTCAGTTTCCACATGTACGCTGATGACACCCAGCTCTACCTCACCCCCACTTCTCTCAACCCCTCCACAGTCTCTAAATTGTCAGACTGCTTGCCCAACATTCAGTTCTGGAAGAGCAGAACTTTTCTCCAATTGAATATTGGGACGACCAAAGACTTTGTTTTTTGTCCCCACCACAAACTCCGTTCCCTAGCCACTGACTCTATCCTTCTCCCCATCTTCTGTCTGAGGCTTAACCAGACTGTTTGCAACCTTAGTGTCATATTTGACCCTGAAATGAGCTTTCAACCACATATCCGCAGCATAACTAAAACTGCCTATTTCCACCTCCGTAACATCATTCGTCTCCACCCTTGCCTCAGCTCATTCACTGCTGAAACCCTCATCCATGCCATTCTTACCTCTAGTCTTAACTATTCCAATGCATTCCTGGCTGCCCTCCCACATTCTACCTTACATAAACTTGAGGTCATCCAAAACTCGACTGACCATGTTCTAACCTGCACCAAGTCCCGTTCACCCATCACACTTGTGCTCGCCGACCTACATTGGCTTCCGGTTAAGCAATGCCTCGATTTCAAAATTCTCACCCTTGTTTTCATTCATCGTGGTCCTTCAAATCAGCCTGCTGCCTGCGATGTGTGAGCCTACTCATGCCACCCACCTGCATCCTCCTCTGCTGCTAACCATTTGTCTGTTCTGTTATATTTTGCAGGCTTACCCTGATGATGCAGAAGATTCAGATACGGACGAGCCTGAAGAGGAGAACATCGTCCAATCCCACCTTCCAGACCAAGAGCATGGGGGGTGGAGGGGGAGGAGATGGATGAAGGCCCCACTGTTCCTCCTCTTCACTCTGGAGGAGGAGCAGGTGCCGCCCATTCAGGTGCCAGCCCCTTCCCCGAGTGGTTTGAGTGTTCATGGGACATTCCATGGTTTTCCACCGTCCAAGGCTGGGGATTCCAGTGAGGTGCAGCGAGGCACACCCAGGGCCCCACCGTCCGAGGCTGCAAGTCCCAGTGGGGTGCAGCGAGGCACATCCAGGGCCCCACCATCCAAGGCTGCAGGTCCTAGTGGGATGCAACGAGGCACACCCAGGGCCCCACTATCCCAGGCTGCGGATCCCAGTGGGATGCAGCAAGCCACATCCAGGGTGAGGAGGGGAAGGAGAGCTTCACAGCGCTCTCCTGAGATGCAGGATCTAACAGATGTGGTTGAGATGATGGCAATGAGTGCAAAGGGCATTGATCTTACACGATCACTCCTGGACACCATCAGTGGGGTGGGTGATGAGGTATCGGAACTGTCAGGAGAAGTAACTACACTCTCATGAGGCATAGAAACATAGAAAATAGGTGCAGGAGTAGGCCATTCAGCCCTTCTAGCCTGCACCACCATTCAATGTTCATGGCTGAACATGCAACTTCAGTACCCCCTTCCTGCTTTCTCGCCATACCCCTTGATCCCCCGAGTAGTAAGGACTTCATCTAACTCCCTTTTGAATATATTTAGTGAATTGGCCTCAACTACTTTCTGTGGTAGAGAATTCCACAGGTTCACCACTCTCTGGGTGAAGAAATTTCTCCTCATCTCGGTCCTAAATGGCTTACCCCTTATCCTTAGACTGTGACCCCTGGTTCTGGACTTCCCCAACATTGGGAACATTCTTCCTGCATCTAACCTGTCTAAACCCGTCAGAATTTTAAATGTTTCTATGAGGTCCCCTCTCATTCTTCTGAACTCCAGTGAATACAAGCCCAGTTGATCCAGTCTTTCTTGATAGGTCAGTCCCACCATCCCGGGAATCAGTCTGGTGAATCTTCGCTGCACTCCCTCAATAGCAAGAATGTCCTTCCTCAAGTTAGGAGACCAAAACTGTACACAATACGCCAGATGTGGCCTCAGCAAGGCCCTGTACAACGGTAGCAACACCTCCTTGCCCCTGTACTCAAATCCCCTCGCTATGAAGGCCAACATGCCATTTGCTTTCTTAACCGCCTGCTGTACCTGCATGCCAACCTTCAATGACTGATGTACCATGACACCCAGGTCTCGTTGCACCTCCCCTTTTCCTAATCTGTCACCATTCAGATAATAGTCTGTCTCTCTGTTTTTACCCCCAAAGTGGATAACCTCACATTTATCCACATTATACTTCATCTACCATGCATTTGCCCACTCACCTAACCTATCCAAGTCACTCTGCAGCCTCATAGCATCCTCCTTGCAGCTCACTCTGCCATCCAACTTAGTGTCATCCGCAAATTTGGAGATACTACATTTAATCCCCTCGTCTAAATCATTAATGTACAATGTAAACAGCTGGGGCCCCAGCACAGAACCTTGCGGTACCCCACTAGTCACTGCCTGCCATTCTGAAAAGTACCCATTTACTCCTACTCTTTGCTTCCTGTCTGACAACCAGTTCTCAATCCACGTCAGCACACTAACCCCAATCCCATGTGCTTTAACTTTACACATTAATCTCTTGTGTGGGACCTTGTCGAAAGCCTTCTGAAAGTCCAAATATACCACATCAACTGGTTCTCCCTTGTCCACTTTACTGGAAACATCCTCAAAAAATTCCAGAAGGTTTGTCAAGCATGATTTCCCTTTCACAAATCCATGCTGACTTGGACCTATCATGTCACCATTTTCCAAAAGCACTGCTATGACATCCTTAATAATTGATTCCATCATTTTACCCTCTACTGAAGTCAGGCTGACCGGTCTATAATTCCCTGTTTTCTCTCTCCCTCCTTTTTTAAAAAGTGGGGTTACATTGGCTACCCTCTACTCGATAGGAACTGATCCAGAGTCAATGGAATGTTGGAAAATGACTGGGAACACCGTCCAGGAATATGAGGGAGGGAATGTCTCAGTCAGCCAAAACAATGTTGGTGCACATGAGAGAGGGAATGTTGCAGGTAGTTGACACACTGTCAGGGCACATGAGGGAGGGAACGTCGGAGTTAGCTGCTGCAATATGGAACATGCCCAGACCCCCCGTTCATTGACAGAATCAACTGCCACTCCCACTCCAATCTCCACATTACCGCCTGCCACATCTGCTCCGCCCCGCCCCCCAGCCCCCCCCACCACCACCACCATCAAGAAGTGCGCATTACCTGAGAAGTTCTAAAGAATAAGCTTGGTACCAACCCAAGAAACGCTGTGCTACTGCCTGCGGGCAGGGGTTGAGTCACCAAGACCAAGCACAGCAGGTGGTCTTAGAATAAGGTGGAGGAGAGATGGGTACAGCCTTTCTTTGTTGCTGCTGCTGTTGTTGTTATTATTGTTGTTGTTACTGTTGTAACGGTTCTCAAATTAAAAGTTTTTTGTAAGTTATGTAAATTTACAAAAGTTTGTAAGTGATCTTAAAGTTTTTAAGTGATCTTAGAATTTATAAGTGATCTTAAAGTTTGTAAGTGATCTTAACTGAAAACTTTAAAGTTTGATACAAGAATATTTTTTATTAAAGTTAAGTTAAGTACAAACAAATGTTTGTTAAACTTTTGAATAAAATATGTTTTACATATAACTGAATCATTTACATTATTTGTTCCATTATTAACAACTTTTTGAACTAAACATCATTTCCATCATTTGTTCCATTAACACAACACAACATTACGGAACAGGTCCACACATTAAAGATGGTCCATGTGGAATAGTTGCCGCTGAGCTTCCAGGCAGCAAAGCGTTCATGGATGAACTGCTGGCACAAGGCTCGAGCAATCGTTAAAGGGGCACGACGGCCCGCCTTCCTCTGCCGTCGTGCTCCGAGTTCAGGTAGTTACACGGCTTCCTCCTCCTCCTCGTCATCTGCATGTTCCTTCTCATCATCAGCCACTCTCCCCTCAGGTGGGTCTTCTACTACCAGCTGCTGCTGCCAACAGTAAACTGACTGACAATCTCAGGGGAGTATTGCAAGTAGCCTCAGGAATGGTCCAGGCTTCGGAAACGCTGTTTCAAGATACCAATGGCCCTCTCTATTATGCTGCTTGTGGCAATGTGCGACATGTTGTATTCCCGGTCAGCTTCTGTCCGGGTTACGCGTAGGGGCGTCATGAGCCAGGTGGCAAGGCCGTACCCTTTGTCTCCCAGTAACCAGATCTGCCCTTCTGGCTGCTGCTGAAACATGGCAGATATAATGCTCTTGCATAAGATGAATGCATCATGGGTGCTTCCAGGATATCTTGCATCAACTGACATGATGCGAAGCATGTTGTCACACGAGCTGCACATTAATGAAGCGGAAGCCTTTTCTGTTCCTGTACATCTCGGAATCCTCCAAAGATGCTCGCAAGGTGATGTGGGTACAATCAATGCCCTTTGGGAAGCCAGCAATCCTGGAGAAGCCCATAGCCCTTTCACGCATTGCCTGGGCGGTCATGGAGAACTTCATGTAGTCATTCCTCCGGGGATATACTGCAGCAGTCAACCACCAAATGCAGATATGTGTTGCATGTTGAGAAATGGCGCACACATCCCCAGTTGTAGCCTGGAACGATCCAGATGCATAGAATGAAAGTGCAGCTGTAACCTTCACTTCAACTGACAAAGCAGTCCTCCTGACGCTTCTAGGTTGCAGGTCTGCTTTTACTAACTCTCAGATCTCAATTACAACTTCTTTGCGGAAACACAGCCTTCTGACACAGTCTGCATCATTCAGGTGCAGGTACGAACGCCTGTTTCGATATACCCGACATGGGTAAGGCCTCCTGCCCATCATCCTATGTGCTCTGAGGTTCCTCATGCGATAACGTTGAATCAATTGTCTCCTCCACAGCATCATCATGCAAAAGGCTAGCACAAGGTATGGTATTGTCAGTATTGCCCCCATGATTAAATTCTACCTTTGTAAGGAGCTCAAAAGAGCAGGTAGGACAAGTTCTTTGTTCTCTCTCCACAAGGTTGGCACACTAGTATGGCACACACCCAGGTCTGAGCAGGCGCAATGATCAGGAAACCCCGCCCGGGCTTCATTTGATGCATGGTATAGGCTTCTCATGCCTTCCATTTGCCTTCCACAGCCCCCCACTTCCCCGAGCTTCTTTACAAGCCGAGCCCTGAGCCCCGGCGAGGGACCGATTCTGCCGGCCAACGCGCCAACCCTCAAGCCCGGGTTTGGAGACGTTCGGTGGTGCCGTGTCAGTTTAAAAAAGATGAAAACTTAAAGAATTCCATTAAACTTCCATTTCCTGCATTTTAAGTTTTAAAAATTTATGTGTTATGGATATTTATGTGTTCTTGGCTCCCTCCAAAACTTCGCATAAAAACAATGGCATCTTTCTGCGGTGATTTTTTAATGTGCTATGTGTTGGTTTCTCTTAAGTGCCCAGAAGGTTTTTCGGCAGTGGTCACAAAAGCCATCCTTGGAGAAATTTAAATTGGCCAAACTTCCATAATTGTGAAAAACTAAGGGCTAGAGCCTCCACTTTTGTGCTTATCATCCAAAAATGGGCATTATTTCCGGCTTCAGATCGCCGGCTTCTCGCCCATTCTCAAAACACCTAGTTTCCATTTTTGAAAATGGGTATTACCGCGAGCGATATCAAATGGGCGGTAGCGTTAAATTTTTTTGACCTTCTGCCGTAAAGTGTGGCCGCCCTTAGCAGTGGCATGGTAACGCTCGATTCCCGCGATTCAGGAGGTCAAGGGTCATCATGACATGCGCAGAAGAGGAGACCGAGAGAGAGGGAGCTCAGAGGCACTGGAAGCGTGTGTGGCTGTGGTGTGTGGCTGTGGTGTGTGCTTGTCTGGCTGTTGTGGGAGGCACGACGGAGATTCACCAGCAGCAAAAAGCCTACTAAGCACCAAGAACATAGTTGGCACCGAGTTTTTGTCCAACAAATAAAATATAACATGGAAGGGATGGAGGAGGCCCTGGAGCTGGTAGCCAGGAACACTGGTGGCAGAGTGCTCCCAGTGGTCCCGGAGCATGGCACTGCACCCCAAGGTACCGCACCCCCATTGCCAACCACACATGAGAGCCAGCAGCAACATCTTGCTTCTGGCCTGGGAACATTCCCACCTCAGGACCGTCCTCTCCCGTATCCGTCCAAGCAGCGCATCGGCCGCCACCAGCCCCCCCCCAACAAATGAAGCATCGCTTGAGGACCTCCTCGGCCAGGCGGCTTGGAGTCAGGAGGGGAAAGGGAAGGGGTAGAGGTGGGGAGGAGAAGCTGGGGGGGCGGAGTGGTTACGAAGGATTGGTTTGTACAGAAATGCTGATGATTTCAGACTAATATTGGGTTTAAATGTTTTTTATTTAACACAACCTTGTAGTGCATTGACTCTGATAGCTGCACCATTACATGCTGGTGATTCCTTAACATCAAAGGATATAATCACACTTAACTTCAATGAACTTAAACGTTAACTGTCACCAAGGTGATTCCTACCATTGATGTATACCCAGCAGTGTGTCAGCCTTGTAAATAATGCCAACGTTCTTTCAGGCAAAGTGATCATTGATGAGCTCCTGACGTAAGGCTCTTGCAGCTATCATGTCACCATGGGCCCTTTCATGCGGTCTACAGGGGGCCGGGGGCATGGCTTCAGTGTCAGCCTGATTGTCTGGGCCAATGTCAGCGTCCGCCTCCTCGTCCTCCTCTTCCTCTCTCTGGTGAGGTGAACTGCCAGACTCATCAGGCAATTCTTGTCCCCTCCTGAGCACACCACCATGAATTTAGCTACCTGCTCAGAGTGGTTTTGGAGCTCGCCTCCTGAGTGGTCCAGGCATCTAAAGCGCTGCTTCAGCACTCCATTGGTTTTCTTCACGATATTGCGAGATGTTCTGTGGCTCTCGTTGTATCGCCTCTCAGCTTCGGTGTGGGTATCACGCAGCGGGGTCATCAGCCAGGTGTCGAGGCCATATCCTTTGTCACCAAGCATCCAGCAATGACCTTGTGGCTCATTGTTAAACAAGTCAGATACAGTGCTCTCACGCAGGATGTGAGCATCATGAATGCTGCCCGGAAATTGAGCATTCACTGCCAGTATAATTTGCTGGTGATCAACAACCAGCTGAACATTCAGGGAGTGGAATCCCTTGCGGTTCCTGAAAACCTCCGCATCCTGAAAAGGTGCCCGCATCGCGATGTGTGTACCTTCTATTGCTCCCTGCAATTGGTGAAGTTTGCAATTCTGAAGAATCCTAGAGGCCTCTCACTCTGTGCCTCCCTGGTCATAGGGAAGCTGATCAAGTCCCTCCTGCGTGCGTACAGGGTTTCAGTGACCTGTCTAATGCAGCGATGTGTGGCATGCTGAGAAAGTCCGCAAATGTCTCCAGCTGTGGCCTGAAAAGAATCCGAGGCATAGAACGACAGTGCCGCGGTGACTTTGACCTCGACGGACAATGCAGTGCTGATGGTGCTGGCATGCTGCAGATCTGCCCTTATCAGCTGGCATACCTCAGTGATAACCTCTTTGTGGAAGCGCAGTCTCCGAAGGCAGGTGGTGTCGGGCAAGTCGAGGTAAGAATGCTTCTCCTTGTACTTGCGGGGGGTGTAACATCTGGTCCTCCTCATTAGTCTCTCACGTCTTACATTGGGCACATAATGCAGTGGAGCGTTCAGCGATGTCGAGTCTGCTGCATGTAATTGGTCACCGAGAGAGGGTGAGAAAGGACAGGCCTCATTGCAGTTGCTCTCTGTTTTCCACCAATTGGTCACAAACAAGGAATGTCCCGACGAAGACACCTATTCAATTCCAATCGGTCACAGTATGGTCAAGATGTTTTTACAGATGTTCACATCAACTCCAACGATCTGCAGAGGTTGAAGCACAGCAGCCTCTAGAACATGGCATCCATAACGCTGTGATTCGTCCCGGTTAGTTCCAGTTTTTGTGGGCGCTTTTTTGAGCGAGCGATATTGTGGGCGATATGTGTGCGAGGTGGTGAAATTGACGATGGGCGATCTCATGGCTGCTAGTTTGGTTAAATATGCTCTTTGCGACAAAAAACAGTGGGCGGGCGTTAATATTGAATCTCGGCGTTAATTCCATGCGGAAAGTAACGCTGGGCGATATTATGGGCGTTGAATTCGCCCATTTTGCTGATTCCACCCAAAATAAGTGGACGGACAGTAATATTTTTTCCCGGCGTTAAGCACATGGGGAAAGTAACGCTCGGCAATAAGTTTCCTAAAAATGCCCGTCATTTTCCATTTTGTGCCAAAATGGCCGATATATGTGCGTTATATTTCATTTCAGTGGTAAAATGAGCATTAAGTGGACGTTAAGCATGCAAAAAAAGTGGAGGTTTTAGCCCTATGACTCAAAAAAAAATTTTAAAAATAACTAACTGAGTTACACTGGCGCACAAATTTAGGCCAAAAAAAGCGACGTGCACTAAAAAACCAGCGCAAATCACTGGGGAAAATTGAGCCCAAAGTCTTTTAGAATTTTGAAAGATCCCTTTTAATCTTCTATGTTCCAGTGAAAAAAGTCCTAAATTTTCATGGTTTTCTTTATAACCTTATATTCATATGACCACTCGTGAATCTTCCCTGCACCTTTCCTATAGCTCTAAAGCCCTTCCTATAATGTGGTGCTCAGAACTACTCTAATTGTGCCCATGGGGCCCAGAAGAGCCGAGGGCCCAGGGACAGCACAGGCCAGCCCACACTGCGATATGTGTGCGCACTAGGTCCGTGCAGCAGAGCAGGTCTCCAATCGTCCTGGTTAACCCTTGCCACTGGATAAAGGCCACTGGATGTGCAACGGTCACCACATGTTAAAAAAATCCACACACTGATATCTTCTACCCCTCAAGTTCAGGACTGGAATATCAGGTCCTTCATTGAAACATCTATGAACTCATTCCTTTTGGTGTGGAAGCAAGTCATCCTCATTCGAGGGACCGCCTATGATGATGATGAACTATGCCCAAACCAACGCCCAAATTCAACATCGCTTCTTTGCTTGTGCATACATGCTGCAAATGCTGAAAGGGAACCGGCCTCCTGTACATACTTTAGATAGTCCTACTTGCATTTGAAGTGAAAACAGTCCATAGAATCATGTGGGCAAAGTCACTGCACTAGAAATAGTAAGTGCCTTTTACTGTGTACATAGTGCAATCATCTATTGGCTGATGCAGTAAGCTTATTTGTGTGAAAAATTATTTGTTCTTGGCTTAGTTGGAGTGCATTGGTAACACTCATTCAGCATTGGGTAATGACTTTTGTAAATATTGAGGCTGTGATAAGAATCATCTGCAGTTTGGCCTAATATAAAAAAACTCATTTAATTAGTAAGGAATTCAGCACCCACACACACTAGCTTTTGAACTAAAGCAAATAAATTCTCCCAATCTCTAAACCTATTTTGATGCTGTCTCCAATCTAGCGGTCATCGCTTGTAAATTAGCACCTGATCTATTTTAGTAATTTCTCATGCTAACGATTTTCACCTTAAAGAAGTACCTACTTCAATCTTAGCAATTGAAGAAAACAATATATTGGGACATTGCCTGGAATTTGAATCGGGAGGCGGATTGGGAACGGGTCAGGCTAGGAAGTGGTCGGGTAACGCGGGAGCACGAGTTTGCATTTCAGATCTGGTTCCCACCCACAGCCAGCCAGATGGAGAGGCCTGCGGCACAAGGCTGCACAGGGAGAAGGTTCGGGGTGGGTGGGGGAGGCCGTGCAGGGGATCAGGGGGAAGGGAGGGAGAGAAAATTCATGTCGGAGCCTCGATGGGGATGGGGATGGGGAGGGAGGGGGGGATGGGGATGGGGAGGGAGGGGGGGATGGGGAGGGAGGGGGGGAGCGGGGTGAGAGAAAGGGAGAAAAAATTGACTACGGAGCATCGGGCTACTGAAGAGGAGGAGGGAAGAGAACATTGGGGCTGATCTCCAGAGCATCAGGGTGGGGAGAGAGAGAACAATGAGGTCAGACCATCGGATTATGGGGGGGGAGGGAGAAGGGAGAGAGAACATCGGGGCCGGCCTGAGGATCATCAGTGTAGGAGTGGGGGTGGGTGGTGAAGGGGACATTGGGGACGATGGGGTGGGGGAATTGGAAGCCCCGTGGGAGGTCTTAGATCCTGGATCCAGCAGTCCACGCCTTACTTTAGCTGGCGGGTTCTCCGAGGCCCGCGAAACCCAAACAGGCACAGTTACATTTGAAATGCTGGTTAAATCTGAGGCATGCCAATCTCATTATAATATTCAAATGGTCAACTCGCGTCCTGGGAGCGGGTTGGCTGCTCACCTCGCCTCCGCTAAAATTGGAAGTGGGAGAGTTAGAGGTAGTTCTGGTCGGCATCAGTTTAATACTTTAACCTCCCACAAGACCCCGAATATTGGGGAGTTAAAATTCCCCCCATTGTGTTGAAACAGGAAGGAGAGTTTTAACTTAACCCGCCATGTGGGAAACTTACGCAATCAGATCAGCTGCTCGATTTCACTTGCCATTGAGTGCGTCAGTATCCCACTGAGCGGGTTAAGTTAAAATTACCCCCAGTTGTCTGATTATCCCCAACTCCTAGGATTCTATTCTCATTGGGGATATTTCAGGTTTTAAAATAATGAAGTTCAACACAGATAAATATGAGGTATTCAATTTTGATAGGAAGAATAGGGAGGTCATTTATTACTTGGAGTGTGCGAGTCTAGGTGGGGGAGAGGAACAAAGGGATCTCGGAGTACAAATACACAAATCACTAAAAGTTGCAACACAGGTTAGCAAGGCCATACAAAAAAGCAAACCAAGCACTAGGGTTTATTTCTAGAGGTATTGGGCCCAAGTTTTCGCCTTCTCTAAAAACTGCGGCAGCTCCATAAGGTGCGCCGACTTTCTGGAATAAAAAGGGTGATTCTGTGAGCTCCTCCGGACATCTTTGTGCTCGGCGTGGCGCAGCACAAGGGGTCGGGAGTGGAGCCAGGTCCCGGCACTGAAAACAGTGCCAGGACCTCTGCACATGCCAGCCCTAGTCCTGGCCGAATGGGCTTCCCGGGTGAAGATCGGGACTCGGGCCTTTCTCCCGTTCAGCTACCCCCCACTCCCTCCCTCCCGTTCATCTCCCCACCCCCCCTCCCACCCATTCAGCCCTTTTCCCCCATCTTCTCCCCCCCCCCCCCCTACTCCACGTCGGCGGCAGGGCCCACCTGCCCGGCATCTCGCTGGGGGCGGGCCGCACCCAAAGTGTCGTCGGCGGTGGCCCAGCTCCTACTTCGGTGGCGGCGGCAAGGCCCATTCAGCCTCCCCCCCCTCTCACGTTCATCCTCCGCCCCCCTCCCCTGTCCCGTTCAGCCTTCCCCCTCCCTCCCTCCCGTTCAACCTCCCTCCCCCCTCTCACCCTACCCCTCACCCCCCTCCCCCCTTCCTCTCACCCTCCCTCCCTCCCCTCCCTCTTCCCCCACTCCTCCTCTCCCCTTCCTCCCCCTCCTCCTCTCCCCCCCTCCTCTCCCTTCCTCCCCCCTCCACCTCCACTCCTCCTCCCCCTCCCCCTCCTCCACCCCCTCCTCCACCCCTCGCTATCAGAAACATAGAGAGACACTGACAGAGGCACAGAGAGAGACACTGGTGGGGGCCCATCCCAGCACGCTGTTGGAGTGCTTCCGATGCTGTAGTTGGTGAGTAGAAACTTAATTTTTTATTTATTGATTTTTGATTGATTTATTTATTATTGATGATGGCTCTTTATTTGTAAGTGAAGTGTTTAATGTTTGTAAACTTCCCTCTTCCCCCCCCCCCCCCCCCCCCACCATCTCTCATTCCCTACACCTGATTTATAAGTGTAGAAAAGCTTTTTCTGAGCGTACAAAAATCTACACTTACTCCATTTTAAGTTAGTTTGGAATAAGTTTTCGCTGCCTAAACTTGCAAAACAGGCGTAAGTGGCTGGACATGCCCCCTTTTGAAAAAAAAACTGTTCTAAAATGAAACTATTCTAACTGACTAGACTGGAGCAAACTAAATGCCAAGAATTGCAATTTCTAAGATGCTCCATTCTAAACTAGTTGCTCCAAAAAAATAGGAGCAACTCAGGCTGAAACTTAAGCCCATAGAATTGAAAAGTAGGGAAGTTACGCTAAATTTGTATTGAACCTTGGCTAGCCCACACTTAGAGTACTGCGTACACCTCTGGTCACCATACTATAAAGGGAGAGGCACTGGAGAGCGTGCAGAAGTGATTTACAGGGACGATACCAGAAATGCGAGGATATACATTTCAGGAAAGGATGAACAGGCTCTTTTCTCCACATCCAATTGAGCATTTCCTTTTACATGGGATTACGTAGTACTGTATATACGGCACAGAAACAGGCCAATCGGCCCAACCAGTCCATGCCGGTGTTTATGCTCCACTCGAGCCACCTTCCCTCTTTCCTCATGTAAATCTATCAGCATAACCCTCTATTCCCTTCTCCCTCATATGCTTGTCCAGCCTCCCCTTATATGCATCAATACCATTCTTTTCAATCACTCCCTGTGGTAGTGAGTTCCACATTCTCACTACTCTTTGGGTACAGAAGTTTCTTCTGAATTTCCTATTA
The DNA here is from genome assembly GCF_044704955.1 of Pristiophorus japonicus. Classification (NCBI taxonomy): domain Eukaryota; kingdom Metazoa; phylum Chordata; class Chondrichthyes; family Pristiophoridae; genus Pristiophorus; species Pristiophorus japonicus. The sequence continues at coordinate 51,088,860 of NC_091992.1, read as the reverse complement.
GATTTCTTGGGAACTGTCTTATATTGATGGCCTTGCTGTCGCAACATTTAGCGATTTGTGCATTTGTTCCTCTACCCCACCTAGACTCGCACCCTCTAAGTAATAAGTTGTGCTCTTCCCCACAAGTGAAAACTTTCTCTCTGTATCCACTCTATCAAAACCTTTCATAATTTTAAAGATCTCTATTAGGTCACCCCTCAGCCTTCTTTTTACAAGAGAAAAGAGACCCAGCCTGTTCATTCTTTTCTGATATGTATACCCTCACATTTCTGGCATCATCCTTGTAAATCACTTCTGCACCCCCTCCAGTGCCTGCAATGTATTTTAAGGTGTTTTTAAGTTGCTACAATGTATGTTAATGTGCTTGTGCAGGTTGTGAGCTGAGCTGTAAGTGTCACTTTCCAGCCTCAGCTTGCATTATGTCCCTGGTTACCATGGCAACCCGATCTTTTTGGCGCAGATCAAGGCTGCACCCCCAAAACTAAAGGTTAGGCTGCGCGAAAATAAGAAATCAAACAGGGAAACTTAGAACATTTTTCTTTGGCGTACTTGAGCCCCAAAAAAATGGGCGTAACTCTTCAAGTACGCCAATAAAAAGCTTTGGGGAAAATTGAGACCTTGGATTTATATAGCGCCTTTCATGACTATCGGACGTCTCAAAGCACTTTACAGCCAATGGAGTACAATAAAAAAAACTGAGAAACTGGAGATTACTCTTACCTTGAGACGATCGAACTGTATTTCTGTAAAATGTATAGAAAATAAAATTTAAAGATTTATAAGAGATAAGAACAAATAAGAGATATTAAGTATTATTTTTCTATTCATTTTTAATTTTTATATCATATCTCCACATTCCCTGAGGGAGTTGCCTTTACTCACTGCCCATATCGCTGTGATCAGCCACGAGGAGCTGGTCCAGCAGAGACCCACTGTCCGATTCCATCTCCCCCTGGTGGGGAGATGCCTGAACTCAGCTTACCGTTTCCCCATAGTAACAGGAAAATTAGCAGTGTGCAGGATCAAACCTGTATACCACCATCCCACACCCTCCTATATGCTTCAGAGACATGGACCATGTACAGTAGACACCTCAAAGCACTGGAGAAATACCACCAACGCTGCCTCTGCAAAATCCTGCGAAATCCATTGGCAGGATAGGCGTACCAATGTCAGTGTTCTCTCTCAGGCCAACATCCCCAGCATCGAAGCATTGACCACGCTCGATCATCTCTGGCCACATTGTTTGCATGCCTGATACAAGACTCCTGAAACAAACACTCTACTCCGAGCTCCGTCACAGCAGGCGGGTCCCAGGAGGGCAGATAAAATGCTTCAAGGACACCCTCAAAGCCTCCTTGAAAAAATGTAACATCCCCACCGACTCTTGGGAAACCCTGGCTCCAGACCGTGCAAAGTGGAGGAGGAGCATCCGAGAGGGCACTGAACACTTCGAGTCTCTTCGTCGGGAGTACGCAGAAGCCAAACAGCGGAAGGAGCGTACGACAAACCAAGCACCCCACCCATCCATCCATCCACCCACCTGCCTCACCTGTGACAGGGTCTCCTCAGCCACCTGAAAACTCGTATTAGTGTGGAAGCGAGTCATCCTCGACATCGGGGGACTGCCTAAGAGAGTATAGCGCTAGTTCTCCACTCTACATAGGTGAAATCCTCACACATGCACATTTTTCCCAAGTCCCAATTACTTAATGGTATTAACAACAGAAAATCTTAGTCGCAGAAAGTAAAACGGACAAAAATCGACGTGTAAATATATGTGACTACCAATGTGCATCACATACTGGGCTATAGAGGAACTTCTGCAAACATTGCTGACTAGTTTGTGGGTCGTCACACAATCAATATTTTTAATATGTTCTCTCCTCCTCGTTTGTGAGTTCTGACTCTTATGAGGGAACAGTAAGATCCTACTCAAATGGTCATTCTGCGCATGTGTCTGTATGATAGGTGTTGGTAGACTATTTAACCATGGAGAGCCTCTCACCTGATGCTCACACACCTGCACACTCCAGCAGTTATTGGATAACAATCAGGAATGGAACCCTCGATATGTTTTACGCACCCATAATCAGGCGAGCTGAGGCCAAGGTGGAATTTGTTCTTCTGTCCAGTTTAAGATCAGCTAATTCAGCAACGACCAAGGATTGACTCTGATCTGTGTGTCTCAGTACCACACCCACCGTCCAGTTACCCGTGAGCACTTGGGGTCCATTGATGGCTTTCTATAAGTGCGAGGTGCTTGATTCATTAGTGTTCAATTAATTGTAATCATTTTACTGATGGCCTGATTTGTAGCTGGCTGCATGTTGATCACTGTTTCCCTATGCAGGTTTTCATTTTATTGAGGTGCTAATCTATATATTTGGGATATTATTGATCCTCAGCTCATAGTTGCTCAGCAGTAAGAAAACTTAACAGATCCCATCAACACTTGAGGCCTTCAGCGACCGGTGGGCACCGGAGGGACTGGAATGCATCATTACAACAGGCAACAACATTTTAATTTGATTTGTTAAGGTTCCCGTTAACGTTTTCTGTTAATCTGCAGGTTCTGGTGGTTCTGGTCCTTTAACAAGGGGGCACATGGCTGAATTCTATTATTTAGAAGCATTGTGAGCTAGAAGCTGATTAAGTAGTTTTAGATTATTTGACTCTCAAAATTGGGCACTAATTTGCAAAAGTGTGGATTACATCAATTCAAGATCAGGAAATGGGAGGTGTGCTTCTGTTAAATAGTCTGGTCTGGATAGTATTTCTTGTTCATTAAGGTGATGTGCTCTCATTTTGAATAACCCAGACTAGAACTGGTAAAACTTCAACACTGAGCATCTGAATGACATGCAAGGATAGGATTAGAATTGGAGGATCTTCGAGTTGGATGTCCAACGTTCCACCACTACAGCTTCCGTACCCAACATCTTTCCATATTTTTTTCTAAATTTCCGTTTTATTTATTTCTTTTCTAGACCTCTAGTTACCCTCAGTTCTATTCCTGTTGCTTAACTATCTCTAGTGCGACAACTCAATCAAGCATGGTTTGAGGAAAATTCATTATACTTACTCGAATGAAATCCAGGTGATTTTCATTGCTAAATTTTTTCAATGAAACTTCAGCTTCTACAAACTGCTTTAGTGTTTTAGACATCTCTTCCAATTGTTCATCAATTGATTCAACGGCAGTGGTACACTTTAACTGTATGGCCTGGATGAAGTTGGCCTCTTCTTCATCAACAAAACTTCTGAGTTCCTGGAATTCTTTCTGAATTACCAATTTACAGACATCAGATTCGTTCTGATGAAATACAGACAAAATAAAAGATAGAAGTCTCTTGAGGGAAAACTGAATAAATATTTGAAGCAGAAGAAGATACATTGTTAATGGTGAGAACGTGGGGCAGTAGGATTAGCATATAGGACAACGTATTTGGTGCTTGGGAGGAACAAGATGAGAGAGAGATCAGAAGAGCCTCCCATGACCATAGTATTATCAATAAAATACAGAAAAATAAGAAAATGTATTGTGAATTTAAAACAAAACTCTGTTGCTCTCTGAAAGGAATGCGTTTTGATTTTTATGTGTGTGTGAGGGAGGGGGTGGGCGAGGGTGAGGGTGGGAGTGAAGTGAGTTAAAACAGTACACAAGTATTACCTAGGGAAATAGACATTTCTGTGTGGACTCTCATGCTAGCCTGTGTCAAGAAGGAAGCTATTACATGTTAATAGGAACACAGAAAATACTCCGCAGTTTATCTAGCCAGCCCCAAAAACTAATCCTTTGTAGTCGCCCACTCCTTCAAATTGCATCAGGTGTTTTGTCCTACCTGTGAAATGTTGGATGCTTGTGAAGCTTTTAGTAATGATTATGTGCTAAGAGTTGTTCTTGGGACCAAAATATTTAATATGTAAATGAGGGATCAAACACAAACACAAATCCCATTAAATTTACAAGGCTGAATCTCAGTGAATGGCAAAATGGGTTAATAACATAATTTCCCCCTAGTGGAAAGAACTTTTAGGAATAGTATAATAAGGGAATGTTTTTCATGTTTGATCAGTTCTCAGTTCCCAGTTCCCCTGCAGGTTTCCCCATTGCAGCAATGAGACGGGATTCTGTGAAGCATAGAAGCACTCATTATGGTTATAAGTAACTCAGAAGATTCTGGAAAGGGTTCTTAACATTTTGAACATTTTGTTATTGTTGAAATATTTTTAAATAGTATATAGGTTAAGTACTTGCTTTGTTAATTATTCTGCTGTGTTACTTTTGCATATATGTAATTTTAAGTCTTGTAAATAAATTTGATTTATTCGTTTTAGCCTGAACGATATGGTCTTGAATGTGATATTTTCTGACTTTTGGAGAGGCGTGCATGGTGGGCAACCCATGAAAATTCCAAATAAATTGGCAAAAGTGTCTTTCTTAATCTTGTAGCACACACGTCCAATTCACACAATGCACAAGGGTATCATTTTCTGGTCGTGGGAGGCTTGGGTCTACCTATAGAAAGTCTTAAATCTAATGCTTATGTGTAGACTACAGTGTCAACTGCTCCCAGTAGTACAGTTTTTGAAGAACACATTTCCGAACACGCTGACTGTGGTCGGGATTAAGTCTGCTCATTAAAATTGGTCAATTTATCCATTCATATTAAATTTTATATCAAAGAGGAACAGTGCATTGATCTCTTCAAAAAAATAATGCACCGAACATCGTAAACAATTTCCAGTGCTATTACACTCACAATGATACGGGTCCTGTTGTGTATCAATTTGTTCATGTGCCTCTCCATATTGTTCTTTTGCATCTGAGCTCCTGTTATAAGCAAAGCGAGTTGTTCCTGTAACAAAATACAACATCAATTAGGCTGCAGCTATTGCTTTTTCTCAGGACCTTTGCCCTGTCCACGCCAAAAATTTAGATTAAGGATTTTTTCTCTGTAAATAACAGGCTTTCTTTGTTCATCATACTGAGTTAGTGAAAATTAGTCTCACATCTGTTGGTTGTAGAGATCTACAAAAACTGTAATGGCAAATCTGGTGGGATTACATCATATGTTTGGATTGTATTTAAAGCCACTTCAGGATCCAAAGCACTGCAGCTCATTGCTACAAGCACGTGGTCTTATACTTTTATTATACAAGACGGTGTCACATGCAGCTCAGGGGGAATCAATGCATGTTCTCTGGCCTAACCTAAATAAGTACAATTCTCTCCCATAACCAGATTGTCCTGCTGGCTAGCATCGTCCATCATAGGCAGTCAAAGCGAGGATGACTTGCTTCCACGCCAAAAAAGGGATGAGTTCACAGGTGTTTCAATGACAGACCTAATATTCCAGATCCCGAACTACATCCTGAAGGGTGGAAGGTGCCTGTGCGTGGATTTTTTTAACGTGGTGGCCATTAACTGATGAATGTACACAAGCTGACTGTTCAGCTTCAAACAAAATGATAATATACAGAATGGACTGCCAGAACATCTATGGAGGCTGCCACTGATGTGGTCATGAGGGGGCTGCCAACTGGTAATGGTTCATACATAGGTGATAAAGTGGCCTATGGGTATGTAGGTGAAGCATTCATTTGAGGGAATTTCATACACTGGAAACAGTGCAATGGACCAGCCAGTCTCTTCCTGTCCTTTGTTTTCATTGGTTTGTAGAACAAGCTTTTGGGACAGCCTTTGGGACAATCATTTCCTACAACATGACTTTGGCTGTACAATTTTGTTGTTGTCAGGTAGATATTTTGGGGGGTAATTAATTTTCTTTTTATCTTATTATGTGGTTTGGTCTATGTGCAGGTAATGATGTATTGGAGATTACACGTTGGAAAACATACTCCAGAATGTTAAGGAGCCATCTGCTCCTCCATTCTCTTTGATGTTACTAAACGAACAGTTTCATGCCACTTAGAAATTACTTCTGTACATCTAGATTTTTAAATAGAGCATCAGCACAATCATATCCAGGTCTTTGCTTTTATTTTAGTGCAAAGGTCAACCTGGATTTGGTATACCAAACAATTTTAAATGGATTAATGCCTCCACTAAAATTACAGATGGATGAGTACCGTACTAACACATTAAGCATCTGTCCACTAATATCAGCAGCAGTCATTGGTAGGATGATGTTTATACAAATAATTTTATCGAATGCAAATGATTGATTCAAGATAAATAGATACCTGGTCGAAGAGTAGATCCCAATGAACCAAATCACTTACCATTTATAAGCCATTGTATGGAGTTAAAATGGTCTCTAACTACACCTCCCCCAAACCACCCCATTGGCTTAGGTTAGTAAAATGCACTGCCTGGTGTGGAACTGACAGACGAGGAAAGACTCAAGTTTGGTCCCTGATAGCTGCTCTCAGCCAGGGCTTGGTAATTAGCAGTATGCCTGGAAGGGTTCAGAATAGGAAAAATGAACCAGAATTCTGTCATGTATGTACTTTTGGGATCACTAGCTACTAGATGGCGTCACTGTTGGAGGCCATTGGGCTGCACACACGTGCAGTATAAAAGGCCAGCCTTTTTGTATATTAGTCACTTTGGGCCTTAATAAAGCAGAGCCAAGGTCAAACAGAACTTGGAGTTAAACAGAACTCAGTCTAACAGTTATTACATACACAACAAATTCCTACTCTTGTTCACTTTCCAATGACCCCACTATTAGGTGCATTTGTGTTCAGACTCAGATGTGGTGCCTCGCAAGGTTGCATGACTTGTAGAATCACAGGTTGTGATTTTCCTTCCCGGCATGGTAGAGTGCTAGTTAGGGTCTCTGACTGATCCAACCCTGACCCTAGCGAACTGACTGCAGAGAGAGCCTCATTTAATTATCTTAGTGGTCTTCTGGCAGTATTCGCAACTGTGCTTGGGAATTCAATATTGGGGGAGGGAGTAAGAAATGGCTGTTGCTGCTACAAGATTGGGACACCGGCTGCAGCTAACAAGATAAGCAGTCTCGAAGTATAATAAAAAATCCGAGTTCGAATGACGTGACAAATACTACTGAGGTAGAACTGCTGATGCATTGTATATCAATCAATTCCTGATCCTCACTTGGATCTAAATTCTTTACGAGGCTGTGCCTCTGTCAGAAATAATGGGCATCTGTGAATGCTAGCATCGGTAGTGTCCGGCGTTACCAAGGCATAGTCACGGAAAATGTGGCATATGAAGTCACTCAATCATTACTGCTTCCACCTCCGTAACATTGCATGTCTCCTCCCTTGCCTCATCTCATCTGCTGCTGAAGCCCTCATCCATGCATTTGTTACCTCTAGACTTGACTATTCCAATGCACTCCTGGCTGGCCTCCCACATTCTACCCTACGTAAACTTGAGGTGATCCAAAAATCGGCTGCCTATGTCCTAACTCGCACCAAGTCCTGCTCACCCATCACCCCTGTGCTCACTGACCTACATTGGTTTCCGATTAAGCAACGCCTCGATTTCAAAATTCTCATCCTTGTTTTCAAATCTCTCCATGGCCTCACCCCTCCCTATCTCTGAAATCTCCCCCAGTCCCACAATCCCCCCAAGATGTCTGCGCTCCTCTAATTCTGCCCTCTTGAGCATCCCTGATTGTATTCGCTCAACCATTGGTGGCCGTGCCTTCTGTTGCCTAGGCTACAAGCTCTGGAACTCTCTCCCTAAACCTCTTTGCTTGTCTTTCCTCCTTCAAGACGCTCCTTAAAATATACCTCTGTGATTAACCTGCAATAATTTCTACTCGGTGTCAAACCTTTATCGCATAATGCTCCTGTGAAGCGCCTTGGGACGTTTCACGATATTAAAGGCGCTATATAAATACAAGTAATTGTTGTTCATCTAAATGAGTCTGTCCATATTTGGGCAGGTGTTTCTGGTGGAAGTGACACCAGAAAATGTGTCAAGCTCAGAAATAGATGGGGATCCAGCACACAGGGGTCCACCCCACCCTCCCCACCAACCCATTACTACCAGTAGACCGGTGGAAATCATCAGGAAAATCCTGTCCACTGTCCAGCTTCACACGTCAATGGTGACCTGGGCTAGGTCACTTAAAAGTGGAGAGAAGAACCTGGAAACGTGTTGTTATAGTCTGAACGCTTAAAGTGTTTGTCTCAAATTCCGCTCTCTGCTATTTTATAAGAGGAATAACCCAAAACAAGGTAAAGAAAAAATACTTGGATTTCATGACCACCGGATGTCTCAAAGTGCATTGCAGCCAATGAAGTACTTTTGGAGTGCAGTCACCGTTGTAATGTAGGAAACGTGGCAGCCAATTTCGTACTGCAAGCTCCCAGAAACAGCAATGTGATAATGACCAGATAATCTGATTGAGGGATAAATATTGGCCAGAACGCCAGGGATAACTCCTTTGCTCTTCTTCAAAAATAACGCCATGGTATCTTTTATGTCCACTTGAGAGAGCAGACGGGGCCTCGGTTTAATGCCTCATCCGAAAGATAGCACCTCCGACAGTACAGCCCTCCCTCAGCACTGCACTGGAGTTTGAGCCTAGATTTTTGTGCTCAAGTGCCTGGAGTGGGACTTGAACCCACCTCTGACTCAGAGGTGAGAGTGTTACCCACTGAGCCACAGCTGACACTAACATCGCTGGTGGTAATTCCAGGCATAGAATCCAGTCTGTGTGTGAAATATAATTATTCTCTGCTGATTGGAATAGGCTGAAGTATAAAATTTTACAAGTTGGCTCATTTTATGAATTCTTAGAAATGCCTATCCAAACGTAACACTTCATTAAAATTAACATATGTTGTATGTAAAAATATACTAATGACTGCAGGATAAACTTGATCAATGTAAGATACAAAGACCCCCCTACATTCACATTTCTAGTTAACACCAACACAGCACTCAGCAGGCTCAGTTAGATATAGTTATCCACACATTACTGTTTACTGTACTGATCATACAATCTAATCAGGGTCAGTAAAATAGTGTTGCCTTTCTACAACAGAATGGAGCTGCAACCTTTCAGCACTGCCAATCTTTCTTCCCCGCGCTATCTTGCTCCCTTTAAAAATACACAGGAACCTGAGATAGAAATGGGGCTACAACATTGTAGCCTCGATTCTTCGACCCATGTTCCCATTTAGCGTAGTTGCCAGCACCGGATCGTGGACTCATCCATATAAAGTACGGATTGAGATAAAAGCCAATTGGCCCATCCAGCTTGTAGCATCTACAGGTCACATGCAATCTGATTCATCATGGACCCTGGCCCATGTAATGTCTGTAAACTTGTAATGTTTGTAGTTCCACACTGTGGATGTGGATGTGGATGTATTGTGTACTGCAACTGCAGGGTTAATCATTAAACAGAACCAGGCAATTCCGGAGACTTCTGAGAGAGCTGCCTGCCATGTTAGGAAGCTGTGTGTGCTGGTGCTCTGTGAATATAATCACATTTGGCGACTGTGATGGGATTTTTCGGATGATTTAAAGCTTAATTTTTGTTGGTGAAGGATTCAGCCAGCCGACAGAGAGACTTTGGAAGTTTCTGTCTTTGGAAAAAAGCTACAAAATCTGAGGTAAAATACAGCACACGGTGTGAACAGCTAGAGATTAAAATGGCAGGTGTATTGTGATATTTGGGTGAATATAGACATGACCAGGAACGTTTTAAAGCGTATGTGGATCGGCTAGAAATGTATTTCACTGCAAATAACATAATCCAGATAAGTTCCAGATAATGCAGTCCAGAACCAGGCTGTGTTGGAACATAAGAAAGCGATCTTCTTATCGGAGGCAGGTCCAGCATTATATGACACTCTTGTAAATCTGCTTGTGCCTGACGAGTCAAAGGACACAACGCTTCAAGAGATTGTTGGAGCAGATTTTTGGACATAATAAAGCCTAGGGGGACACTTGACCAGTATACCAAACATTTGTCCCCCTCAAATGAATTTTGTCAGAGACAATACTGATGCATTATTGTATGCTTGCCTTTACTGGTTGTAGGAAGCCTGCCACTTGTCCTCTTGTATGTGTATACTGGCCTGTCACAATGCGAGGCTGGCTTATATCAAGAGCCCAGCCTTGAACGGTAATTGTATGAAAAGCTTTGTAAACCTAGTAATGCGATGATTGCATATAAGGACTGTTGCTAAGGCATGTGATGTAAAGTGATGTAATTTGTAAGATAAAGGAACCTCGCAGGTGATTTCAAATTGAGAAAGTGGTTCAGCAGGCGCGGGTCTCTAACACTTCTCCCAAAGCTTTGTCTCCGATTTAATAAACCTCTCTTTAAATACAGTCTCGGAAATATTTTTCCAACAAGATTTTAACGAAGATGGAGCAGCAGTATAACCCCAAACCGTTAGAAATTGCTGAAAGCTATCGTTTCGGGATTTGGAATCAAAAGGCTGATGAAAGTATCAGTGATTACATCGTAGCATTAAAAAAGCTATCGATGCACTGTAATTTTGGAAACTTTCAAAACCGAGCATTACGGGATCGTTTTGTTTGTGGGGTGAAAAATGATGTGATCAGAAGGAAGTTATTGATGACGGATGACTTGACTTTTGAGATTGCTTGTCAGACAGCGAGGTCGATGAGCATGGCCGAACAATATTCACAAGAATTAAATAATGATTACAGTCGTCAGTCAACCGAAGTAAATCACCTGCAGATTCAAAGTAAAAAACGGGCATGGCCGAAAGTCTCAGAAACTGGAAATTCTAACAGGGCGTCGAAGTCGTGCTATAGGTGCTTGGGACAACACATTGCTCAAAGCTGTCCTTACGTGAAGGCAGAGTGTTTCTTCTGCAGAAAGACTGGGCATCTTGCGAAAGCATGCCGACTGAAGGCTAAATCAGCGTTCAAAGCTATGAGTCCAGCATTCAAAGCTATGAGTAGAAATCCCAAGAGACTACATAGCATGGAAGAACAACAACAGGACGAGGAGATTTTAGAGTTACACGTCATCAAGAGCACGAGGTTAACGGACAGCGATTCGGGAAGCATCAAAGTCCACATAGATGTTGCGGGATTCAAGATACCAATGGAAATTGACACGGGTGCATCCGTGAGTGTAATACCAGAGTCACTGTACCGCGATAAATTGCATGATTTCCAACTGGAGAAATCCAAGATAGAGCTGCGAGGCTACTCGGGAGAGAAAATTCCTGTAGTAGGCCATATCACCGTACCGGTTAACTATAAAGATCAATTTCAGGACTTGCCTCTAATAGTAGTGAAAGGAGACAAGCCTGACTTACTAGGAAGAAATTGGTTGAGCTCACTGAAGCTGGATTGGAGTAAGATTTTCTGTGTGGAAGCGAGATTTTCATCAACGGATGAGGTTATCAAGAAATATCCAAAGGTGTTCTGCAAAACGGGCAGTCCGATCCAAGGCTTCAAGGCGAGTGTCAGGGTGCAGAAGGACGCTAGATCGGTTTACTACAAGCCACGTTCCGTACCATATGCACTCAAGGAGAAAGTTGAGCAAGAACTCAAAAGACTAGAGACTGAACACTATTTGTAAGATAGATCGATGTAATTGGGCTACACCCATTGTTGTTGTACCTAAGTCCAATGGTAAGGTAAGATTGTGTGGTGATTATAAAGTAACCGTAAACCAGGTTCTAGAGGGTAATGTTCCCAATACATTGCCGAATATAGAAGATTTGTTCACAACGCTGACAGGTGGTCAGATCTTCTCAAAACTGGACCTTACGAATGCCTACTTACAGCTTGAACTAGATGGAGTCCAAGTCATATTTGACTATAAATACTCATCTCGGCCTATATCAATTTAATAGGCTACCGTTTGAAGTATCTTCCGCCTCTGCCATATTCCAAGGGGTGATGAACCAGATTTTGCAAGGTATTGAAGGGGTAGTATGTTATTTGGATGACATACTAATTTCAGCACCAAATAGGCAAATTCATAATAACATTTTGAATGAAGTCTTCAAACGGCTAGAGAAGCACAGAGTACGAGTATCTGCTCGTAAGTGTGAGTTATTTAAAAACTCAGTCGGGTACTTAGGGTACAGAGTAGACAAAGATGGTTAACATCCAACCATGGAAAAATTGGATGCAATTAGAAATGCACCCACTCCCAGGAATGTCACTGAACTTCGTTCATTCTTGGGTCATTGAACTATTATGGGAAGTTCCTACCAAATTTGGTTACAGTATTACATCCACTGAATGAACTTTTGAAAAAACAGGTCCATTGGAAGTGGTCAAAAGAATGTGATACAGCATTCAAGGAGTGTAAAAGCAAATTGGGAGAGAGCACCATGTTAGTCCACTATGACATATCTAAGGAGATTAAGCTAGCATGTGATGCCTCCCCGTATGGAGTTGGGGCAGTAATCTCTCATATATTAAGTAGTGAGGAGGAGAGACCAATTGCTTTTGCTTCACGCACTCTCAGTGCCGGTGAGAGTAATTATGCGCAAATTGAAAGGGAAGCTTTGGCATTAACTTTTGGGGTCAAAGAAGTTTCACAAATACTTGTATGGTCGTAAGTTTACCATCGTTACGGACCGTAAGCCCCTAACAGCAATCCTCCATCCAAAGTCCCCAGGTCCAACATTAGCTGCAGCCTGAATGCAGAGATGGGCGTTGATTTGTCAGCATATACATATGATATTGAATACAGACGATCAGCTGATCACAGTAATGCTGATGCATGTCTAGATTGCCTTCCCCATCACAAGTTACACCCGATAGGGAAGAAGTGTTTTAATTTTCATACATTGATGAACTGCCAGTCACAGCTGAAGAGATTGGTAGAGCAACCAAATGTGACCCAGTGATGTCAAAGGTGTATGAGTATACTGCAAATGGATGGCCAAACCAGGTAACAGACAAAGATACACATCCATTCTTCATTCGTAGGAAGGAATTATCAGTCGATAAAGATTGTATCATGTGGGATGCAAGAATGGTTATACCAAATAAATTCAGGTCCAAATTATTAGGAGACCACCATGACCAGCATCTGCGAATGTGCTGGACCAAGAGTTTTGCACGCAGTTATTTATGGTGGCCAGGTCTTAATAAAGATATAGAGTAAATCGTGAGTCAGTGTACGACATGTCAATCGGTAAGCAAGCAACCACCACCAGTACCGTTACAGCCATGGAAATGGCCTCGCAGGGTGTGGCAAAGGCTACATATTGATTTTGCTGAGTTAGAAGGACAACAATTGTTCATTGTAATTGATAGCCATTCGAAGTGGGTTGAGGTGTTTCCAATGTGGAAAATAACAAGTAAAACATTGGACATTTTACGAAAATTATTTTCTTCATTTGGCCTCCCTGAAGAGATTGTTTCGGATAATGGACCACAATTTCATTCAGAAGAATTGGCACAATTCACGAGCAAAAATGGTGTGAAACATACCAAGGTTCCACCATACTATCCTGCTTCGAATGGTGCAGCAGAGTGCACTGTACAAATTGTAAAATGTGCCCTCATAAAACAAATGTTAGATCCAAATCCAAGGAAACGACAGTTGTCATTGGATCACAAATTGGCTAATTTTTTTGATTACATATTGAAATACTCCTCATACAACTACTGGTAGAACATCAGCAGAGTTGTTTCTCAAATGACAGCCACGAACCAGATTCTCGTTGTTAAAGCCAAATTTGGCACAGTCCGTAGAAGAGACACAGTTAAGACAGAAAGAGAATCATGATAAAGGTAGAGTGAAACAGAGAAGTGTGAAATTAAACCAGAAGGTGTGAGTGAAGAACCATCACCATAAATGGTTAAAGTGGTTACCAGGAAGAGTGGTGAAGATATGTGGTCCTCGCACATATTTGGTAAAGATGTTTGATAATGAACAGGTTAGGTTTGTTCATATTGATCATATTTTACCTACAGACACGGAAGGAGTTGAAGGTGGGAATGATTCAATTATTTCTGACTGATCAGATAGTTTTGATACACCAGTAGAAAATCCTAAATCCAATGTACTGGAAACAAATCCAGGAGAGAATCAGAATGAAAGTCTGAGTCCAAGTCAGGAAAACAAAGAGCCTGAAGTTAGAGTGAGTTCAAATGAAAATCAAAGAAATTCCGTGGAGGAAAACGTTCCTCAGGATGAGCCTCGAATGAGTTTAGATTCAACACCATGTTTAGAAGGTTCTGTTCGAGAGTGAAGGTATCCTCTTCGAAACAGAAAACAAGTGGTAAAGTTAAATTTGTAAATATGGAAAAAAATAAGTTTATATCCTGTGTTATGTATAAACGTGAAGGTTATGTATGATATTGTGATGATGGCTTCTTCATTAAGGAAGGAGAAGTGTAATGTCTGTAAGCTTGTAATGTTTGTAGCTCCACCCTGTGGATGTGGACATATTGTGTACTGCAATTGCAGAGTTAATTATTAAACAGAACCAGGCAATTCCGGAGACTTCCGAGAGAGCTGCCTGCCATGTTAGGAAGATGTGTGTGCTGTGCTCTGTGAATATATCACAGCCCACTACTTTCATCTGCTAAGAAATGTCTGAATTTCTCCCTCACATCCCATGGTAATCAAGCCAAGCCCTAGTATTAAAACACTCTACCGAAATGCATGCAGCATTCGAAATAAAGTAAATGAGTTGATGGCACAAATCATTACAAATGGGTATGATTTGGTGGCCATTACAGAAACATGGTTGCAGTGGGACCAAGACTGGGAATTAAACATACGGAGGTATCTGACAATTCGGAAAGATAGACAAGAAGGGAAAGGAGGTGGGGTAGCTCTGTTAATAAAGGATGAAATCAGGGCAGTTGTGAGAGACGATATTGGCTCTAATGAACAAAATGTTGAATTATTGTTGGTGGAGATTAGAGATAGTAAGGGGAAAAAGTCACTGGTGGGCGTAGTTTATAGGCCCCCAAATAATAACTTCACGGTGGGGCGGACAATAATCAAGGGAATAATGGAGGCATGTGAAAAAGGAACGGCAGTAATCATGGGGGATTTTAACCTACATATCAATTGGTCAAATCAAATCGCATGGGGTAGCCTGGAGGAGGAATTCATAGAATGCATACGGGATTGTTTCTTAGAACAGTATGTTAGCAGAACCTACAAGGGAGCAAGCTATCTTAGATCTGGTCCTGTGTAATGAGACAGGAATAATAAACGATCTCCCAGTAAAAGATCCTCTCGGAATGAGTGATCACAGTATGATTGAATTTGTAATACAGATTGAGGATGAGGAAGTAGTGTTTCAAATGAGCGTACTATGCTTAAACAAAGGGGACTACAGTGGGATGAGGGCAGAGTTGGCTAAAGTAGATTGGGAACACAGACTAAACGGTGGCAAAATTGAGGAACAGTGGAGGACTTTTAAGGAGCTCTTTCATAGTGCTCAACAAAAATATATTCCAGTGAAAAAGAAGGGCGGTAAGAGAAGGGATAACCAGCCGTGGATAACCAAGGAAATAAAGGAGAGTATCAAATTAAAAACCAATGCGTATAAGGTGGCCAAGGTTAGTGGGAAACTAGAAGATTGAGAAAATTTTAAACGACAGCAAAGAATGACTAAGAAAGCAATAAAGAAAGGAAAGATAGATTATGAAAGTAAACTTGCGCAAAACATAAAAACAGATAGTAAAAGCTTTTACCGATATATAAAACGGAAGAGAGTGACTAAAGTAAATGTTGGTCCCTTAGAAGATGAGAAGGGGGATTTAATAATGGGAAATGTGGAAATGGCTGAGACCTTAAACAATTATTTTGCTTCGGTCTTCACAGTGGAAGACACAAAAACCATGCCAAAAATTGCTGGTCACGGGAATGTGGGAAGGGAGGACCTTGAGATAATCATTATCACTAGGGGGGTAGTGCTGGACAGGCTAATGGGACACAAGGTAGGCAAGTCCCTTGGTCCTGATGAAATGCATCCCAGGGTATTAAAAGAGATGGCAGAAGTTATAGCAGATGCATTCGTTATAATCTACCAAAATTCTCTGGACTCTGGGGAGGATTGGAAAGCAGCTAATGTAACGCCTCTGTTTAAAAAAGGGGGCAAATAAAATGCAGGTAACTATAGGCCAGTTAGTTTAACATCTGTAGTGGGGAAAATGCTTGAAGCTATCATTAAGGAAGAAATAGCGGGACATCTAGATAGGAATAGTGCAATCAAGCAGACGCAACATGGATTCATGAAGGGGAAATCATGTTTAACTAATTTACTGGAATTCTTTGAGGATATAACGAGCATGGTGGATAGAGGTGTATCGATGGATGTGGTGTATTTAGATTTCCAAAAGGCGTTCGATAAGGTGCCACACAAAAGGTTACTGCAGAAGATAAAGGTACGCGGAGTCAGAGGAAATGTATTAGCATGGATCGAGAATTGGCTGGCTAACAGAAAGCAGAGAGTCGGGATAAATGGGTCCTTTTCGGGTTGGAAATCGGTGGTTAGTGGTGTGCCACAAGGATCGGTGCTGGGACCACAACTGTTTACAATATACATAGATGACCTGGAAGAGGGGACAGAATGTAGTGTAACAAAATTTGCAGATGACACAAAGATTAGTGGGAAAGCGGGTTGTGTAGAGGACACAGAGAGGCTGCAAAGGGATTTAGATAGGTTAAGCGAATGGGCTAAGGTTTGGCAGATGGAATACAATGTCGGAAAATGTGAGGTCATCCACCTTGGAAAAAAAAACAATAAAAGGGAATATTATTTGAATGGGGAGAAATTACAACATGCTGCGGTGCAGAGGGACCTGGGGGTCCTTGTGCATGAATCCCAAAAAGTTAGTTTGCAGGTGCAGCAGGTAATCAGGAAGGTAGATTCACTACACTGGAAAGTTTCTCCTTATTTACTCTATCAAAACCCTTCATGAGTTAGAACACCTCTATTAAATCTCCCCATAACCTTCTCTGCTCTAAGGATAACAACCCCAGCTTCTCTAGACTCTCCACGTAACTGAAGTCCCTCTTCCCTGTTACCATTCCAGTAAATCTCCTCAGACCATGACATCCTTCCTAAAATATGGTACCCTGAATTGGACATAATACTCCACCAGGGGGCTAAATCCCTTTGCAGCCTCTCTGTGTCCTCTACACAACCTGCTTTCCCACTAATCTTTGTGTCATCTGCAAATTTTGTTACACTACATTCTGTCCCCTCTTCCAGGTCATCTATGTATATTGTAAACAGTTGTGGTCCCAGCACCGATCCTTGTGGCACACCACTAACCACCGATTTCCAACCCGAAAAGGACCCATTTATCCCGACTCTCTGCTTTCTGTTAGCCAGCCAATTCTCGATCCATGCTAATACATTTCCTCTGACTCCGCGTACCTTTATCTTCTGCAGTAACCTTTTGCAAGAGGGATGGAGTACAAAAGCAGGGAGGTCCTGCTGCAACTGTACAGGGTATTGGTGAGGCCGCACCTGGAGTACTGTGTGCAGTTTTGGTCACCTTACTTAAGGAAGGATATATTAGCTACAGAGGGGGTACAGAGACGATTCACTAGATTCACTACACTGGAAAGTTTCTCCTTATTTACTCTATCAAAACCCTTCATGAGTTAGAACACCTCTATTAAATCTCCCCATAACCTTCTCTGCTCTAAGGATAACAACCCCAGCTTCTCTAGACTCTCCACGTAACTGAAGTCCCTCTTCCCTGTTACCATTCCAGTAAATCTCCTCAGACCATGACATCCTTCCTAAAATATGGTACCCTGAATTGGACATAATACTCCACCAGGGGGCTAGCCAGTGATTTATAAAACTTTAGGATAACTTCCTTGCTCTATGTCTCTAAGGTTCAAACCTTCAAAGATTTGTGTACATACACCCCCAGTTCTCTCTGTTTCTGCACCCCATTTTAAATTGTACCACTTTGTTTTTGTTTCTTTTCATTCTTTCTACCAAAACGCATCAGCTTTTTTTTGGAGGAGCTAGCACAGTATTCATTCTTTTTACTGGGTCTCTGCTCCACATATTCAGTGCTTGGTGGTTGCATAAAAACATAATCCTTAATCTCACTTGAGACTCGTTATATTTGTGTTATCTAGTCCTATACACAGTCCAAGTTAAATAACTGGCTTATTTTTACATTCTTCATGCCGAGGAGCATTTAAAAATCTGGATCATGTCGCTCTCTATCTTGTCCCCAATAAAATTAAATTCTGCTATATAAGTCTCTCATAAAAATGTAAAGCCATTAATCCCAGAATCACCCTTGTTGCTTTTCACTAAACAAGTTCCAATGGATTTCTCATCCAAAGTAATAGCTATTTTTCCTTATTTTCATTGTCCATATCTATACACACGTTAACTTTAGTGTAGAATGTGTGAGTTCCTCTTAATATCAAAACAATATTAGAATATTTTTTAACTCAGAAGGTCACACTGGCCTCTTGGGAGGCCACGTCAAAGCTACTTCCTTCTGACCAAATCATCATTATCCCCATTCTTGCCCAGTTGCCTCCATGCGGCATTTACACACATCTCCCTTCTTCTCTTGTCCAACTCTGAAATATCTGTCCTCATTGCACTCCAGCAGAAACTCAGCAAACTGAAGGGGCAACATGCTGTGGTCTTTCCTTCCACTATCCTTGTCGCTATGCCTTCTCCTTTGGCCGTGACCTGTCTTTCAACAACAACAACTTGTATTTATATAGCGCCTTTTACGTAGTGAAACATCCCGAGGCACTTCACAGGAATATTATGAGATTTTTAAAATTTGTCACTGAGCCGCATAAGGAGAAATTAGGGCAGGTGACCAAAAGCTTGGTCAAAGAGGTAGGTTTTAAGGAGCATCTTGAAGGAGGAAAGAGGTAGAGAGGTGGAGAGGTTTAGGGAGGGAGTTCCAGAGCTGGGGCCCAGGTAGCTGAAGGCACAGCCACCAATGGTTCAGCAGTTATAATCAGGGATGCTCAGGAGCACAGACATCTTGGGGGGGTTGTGAGACTTTTGATATATTCACAGAGCACAAACAGCTACTAACATGGCAGGCAGCTCTCTCGGAAGTCTCCGGAATATGCCTGGTTCTGTTTATTATTAACTATGCAGTTGCAGTACACAACACATCCACATCCACAGTGTGACGCTACAAACATTACAAGCTTACAGACATTACACTTCTCCCTCCTTAATGAAGAAGTTATTATAACAAAACTCATACAAAACTTTCATGTTTATACATAACACAGGATATAAACTTTTTTTTTTCCATATTTACAAATTTAACTTTACCACTTGTTTTCTGTTTCGAAGAGGATACCTTCGCTCTCGAACAGAACCTTCCAAACATGGTGTCGAATCTAAACTCATTCGAGGCTCATCCTGAGGAACATTATCCTCCACGGAATTTCCTTGATTTTCATTTGAACTCGCTCTAACTTCAGGCTCTTTGTTTTCCTGACTCAGACTCAGACTTACATTCTGATTCTCTCCTGGAATTGTTTCCAGTACATTGGATTTAGGATTTGCTACTGGTGTATCAAAACTATCTGATGTCAGAAATAATTGAATCATTCCCACTTTCAACTCCTTCCGTGTCTGTAGGTAAAATATGATCAATATGAACAAACCTAACCTGTCCATTATCAAACATCTTTACCAAATATGTGCGAGGACCACATATCTTCACCACTCTTCCTGGTAACCACTTTAACCATTTATGGTGATGGTTCTTCACTCTCTCCTTCTGGTTTAATTTCACACTTCTCTATTTTACTCTACCTCTATCATGATTCTCTTTCTGTTTTAATTGTGCCTCTTCTACAGACTGTACCAAATTTGGCTTTAACAACGAGAATCTGGTTCATGGCTGTCATTTGAGAAACAACTCTGCTGGTATTCTACCAGTAGTTGTATGAGGAGTATTTCGATATGTAATCAAAAAATTAGCCAATTTGTGATCCAATGACAATTGTCGTTTCCTTGGATTTGGATCTAACATTTGTTTTGAGGGCATGTTTTACAATTTGTACAGTGCACGCTCTGCTGCACCATTCGAAGCAGGATGGTATGGTGGAACCTTGGTATGTTTCACACCATTTTTACTCGTGAATTGTGCAAATTCTTCTGAATTAAATTGTGGTCCATTATCCGAAACAATCTCTTCAGGGAGGCCAAATGAAGAAAATAATTTTCGTAAAATGTCCAATGTTTTACTTGTTATTTTCCACATTGGAAACACCTCAACCCACTTCGAATGGCTATCAATTACAATGAACAATTGTTGTCCTTCTAACTCAGCAAAATCAATATGTAGCCTTTGCCACACCCTGCGAGGCCATTTCAATGGCTGTAATGGCACTGGTGGTGGTTGCTTGCTTACCGATTGACATGTCGTACACTGACTCACGATGTACTCTATATCTTCATCAAGACCTGGCCACCATAAATAACTGCGTGCAAAACTCTTGGTCAAGCACATTCGCAGATGCTGGTCATGGTGGTCTCCTAATAATTTGGACCTGAATTTATTTGGTATAACCATTCTTGCATCCCACATGATACAATCTTTATCAACTGATAATTCCTTCCTACGAATGAAGAATGGATGTGTATCTTTGTCTGTTACCTGGTTTGGCCATCCATTTGCAATATACTCATATACCTTTGACATCACTGGGTCATGTTTGGTTGCTCTACCAATCTCTTCAGCTGTGACTGGTAGTTCATCAATGTATGAAAAATAAAACACTTCTTCCCTATCGGGTGTAACTTGTGATGGGGAAGGCAATCTAGACATTGCATCAGCATTACTGTGATCAGCTGATCATCTGTATTCAATATCATATGTATATGCTGACTGATATGTCCTTACTATACAGTATAAATGCACACGAGGCCCATACTTGAGAGAAGGTCACTCTGTGACCAATTACCTCTATTAGCCAGCACTGAAGCGATGAAGGTGGATGGAGTTTCCCCTTTTCTACCTGAAAGTCCAGGTTAGGAGTGTCTCCCACAAGTTCACCACCTAGTGGTCAATGTTCTCATGGTGTATAACTTAGGTCAGTTTATACATGGGTTACAATGACAGTGGAATACATGACATCACCTCTCTCCCAAAGTCTTATTGGGATCACAGGTTAAGTCTCTCTGATGGTTTACGCTCCCTTGTAGAGCGCCTGAGTTGGGGCTCCAGTTGTTGGGTGCTGGCCTGAGTGTCTGCTGTTTGCGGTGCCTCAGGCCTGTCCGGACTGCCCACAGTGACTGGGCTCTCCTCCACTTGGTTCTGGTGTTCGGTCACCTGTGGTGGAGTGAACTCTACATCGTGTTCTTCCTCTGCTTCTTCTATGGGGTTGCTGAACCCCCTTTTTGTTTGATCCACGTGTTTGCGGCAGATTTGTCCATTGGTAAGTTTAATGACCAGAATCGTATTCCCCTCTTTGGCAATCACAGTGCCTGCGAGCCATTTGGGCCCTGCAGCATAGTTGAGGACAAAGACAGGGTCATTGACATCAATACATCGTGCCCTCGCATTCCCATCATGGTAGTCACATTGTGGCTGGCGCCTGCTCTCAACAATTTCTTTCATGGTGGGGTGTATAAGGGATAACCTGGTTTTGAGCGTCCTTTTCAATAGCAGCTCTGCGGGTGGAACCCCCGTGAGAGAGTGTGGTCGGGATCTATTGGCCAACAGGAGGCATGATAAGCAGCTTTGTAGGGAATCCCCTTGGATTCTGAGCATCCCTTGTTTGATTATCTGCACTGCTCGTTCCGCCTGGCCGTTTGAGGCCGGCTTGAACGATGCGGTTCTGACATGGTTAATTCCATTGCCTGCCATGAAGTCCTGGAATTCAATGCTGGTAAAACACGGGCCATTGTCGCTGACCAAGACGTCCAGTAGACCGTGGGCAGCGAACGTTGCCCATAGGCTTTCTAACGTGGCAAAGGATGTGCTTGAATTAAGAATGTCACACTCGATCCATTTGGAGTAGGCGTCTACTACAACCAAAAACATTTTTCCCATGAAAGGACCTGCGTAGTCCACATGGATGCATGACCATGGCTTGGCAGGCCAGAACCAGGGGCTTAGGGGGGCTTCCCTGGGCGCATTGCCCAGCTGGGCACACGTGTTGCACCTGCGAACACAAAGTTCCAGGTCTGCATCTATCCCTGGCCACCAAACGTGTGACCTGGCAATTGCCTTCATCATGACAAAGCCCGGGTGCTCATTGTGGAGTTCTCTGATGAACGCCTCTCTGCCCATCTGGGGCATGACTACTCAGTTTCCCCATAGTAGGCAATCGGCCCGAATTGAGAGTTCATCCTTACGCCTGTGAAATGGTTTAAGTTCCTCAGGGCATGCCCCGTATGTGGCTGCCCAGTCTCCATTCAGGACACATTTCTTGACTAAAGACAGTAGCGGGTCACTATTTGTCCAGGCTTTGATCTGACGGGCTGTCACGGGTGAGCCTTCGCTTTCGAAAGCTTCAACAGCCATGACCATCTCAGCAGCCTGCTCAGTTGCCCCATCAGTGATGGCAAGTGGGAGCCTGCTGAGTGCATCGGCGCAGTTTTCAGTGCCCGGTCTGTGCCGAATTATGTAGTCATAGTCGGCTAATGTGAGTACCCACCTCTGTATGCGGGCCAATGCATTTGCATTTATGGCCTTGTTGTCGGCCAAAAGGGTTTGTGATCTGTCTCCAGCTCAAATTTCCTGCCAAACAGATACTGGTGCATTTTTTTTACTGCATATACACATGCAAGCGCTTCCTTTTCTACCATCCTGTAGCCCCTTTCTGCCTGGGACAGACTTCTGGAGGCATAAGCTACTGGCTGTAACTGACCCTTGGCATTAACATGCTGCAACACACACCCGACCTCATAGGACGACGCATCGCACGTTAAAACAAGTTTCTTACATGGGTCATATAGCGTTAACAGATTGTTGGAGCATAACAAATTGCGTGCTCTATCAAAAGCCCTTTCCTGGCTGTCCCCCAGACCCATTCGCGACCTTTGCGTAGGAGCACGTGTAGCGGCTCTAACAGCGTGCTCAATTTGGGAAGAAAGTTATCAAAATACTTCAGGAGCCCCAGGAACGAATGCAGCTCCATCGTGTTAGGGGTCTGGGTGCTCTCTGGATAGCTTCCGTTTTGGACGCAGTAGGTCTGATCCCGTCTGCTGCTACCCTCATCCCTAGGAATTCTACCTCTGGAGCTAGGAAGATGCACTTCGCCTTTTTCAGTCGCAGCCCTAGCCGGTCCAGTCTGCATAACCTCCTCCAGGTTGTGGAGGTGTTCTTCAGTATTGCAACCCGTGATGAGGATGTTGTCTTGAAAAACCACCGTCCTTGGAATCAACTTGAGGAGGCTTTCCATATTTCGTTGAAAGATCACGGCAGACGAGCGAATCCTGAACGGACATCTGTTATACTCAAACAACCCCTTGTGTGTCGTGATGGTGGTCAGCTTCTTCGACTCACTCGCCAGCTCCTGGGTCATGTAAGCTGAGGTCAGGTCCAACTTTGAAAAAAGTTTGCCACCGGATAGCGTCGCAAAGAGGTCCTCCGCTCTCGGTAGCGGGTACTGGTCTTGGAATGACACCCGATTGATGGTGGCCTTGTAATCACCACATATCCTGACCGACCCATCCGCCTTGAGCACCGGCACAATCGGGCTCGCCTGAATTCGACTGGCGAGATGATGCCTTCCCTCAGCAGGCGGTCCAATTCGCCTTCTATCTTTTCCCGCATCACGTACAGCACCGCTTTGGCCTTGTAGTGTACTGGCCTGGCGTCTGGGTTTTTGTGAATCACTACCTTGGTCCCCATGAAGATGCCAATGCCTTGAAGCCTTGGATCGGACTGCCCGTTTCGCAGAACACCTTCGGATACTTCTTGATAACCTCATCCGTTGATGAAAATCTCATTTCCACACAGAAAATCTTACTCCAATCCAGCTTCAGTGAGCTCAACCAATTTCTTCCTAGTAAGGCAGACCTGTCTCCTTTCACTACTATTAGAGGCAAGTTCTGAAATTGATCTTTATATTTCACCGGTACGGTGATATGACCTACCACAGGAATTTTCTCTCCCTAGTAGCCTCAGTTGGAAATCACGCAATTTGTCGAGGTACAGCGACTCTGGTACTACACTCACGGATGCACCAATGTCAATTTCCATTGGTATCTTGAATCCCGCAACATCTATGTGGATTTTGATGCTTCCCAAATCGTTGTCCGTCAACCTCGTGCTCCTGATGACGTGTAACTCTAACATCTCCTCGTCTTGTTGTTCTTCCATGCTATGTAGTCTCTTGGGATTTCTACTCATAGCTTTGAATGCTGGACTCATAGCTTTGAAAGCTGGTTTACCCTTCAATTGGCATGCCTTCACAAGATGCCCAGACTTCCTGCAGCACGACTTCGACCCTCTGTTAGAATTTCCAATTTCTGAGACTTTGGGCCCCCACCATCTTTTACTTTGAACCTGCAGGTGATTTACCTTAGTTGACTGACTGTAATTATTATTTAATTCTTGGGAATATTGTTCGGCCATGCCCATCGACCTCGCTGTCTGACAAGCAATCTCAAAAGTCAAGTCAATAACTTCCTTCTGATCGCATCATTTCTCACCCCACAAACAAAACAATCCCATAATGCTCGGTTTTGAAAGTTTCCAAAATTACAGTGCATCGATAGCTTTTTTAATGCTACGATGTAATCACTGATACTTTCATCGGCCTTTGGATTCCGAATCCCGAAACGAGAGCTTTCAGCAATTTCTAATGGTTTGGGATTATAGTGCTGCTCCAGCTTCGTTAAAATCTCTAAGTGTTGTGTCCTTTGGTTCGTCAGGCACAAGCAGATTTACAAGGATTTCATACAATGCCGGACCCACCTCCGATAAGAAGATCGCTTTCTTACGTTCGAACACAGCCCGGTTCTGGACTGCATTGTCTGGAACTTCGATTACTTGCAGTGAAATGCATTTCTAGCCGATCCACATACGCTTTAAAACGTTCCCGGTCGTGTCTATATTCCCCCACATGTCCGATTACACCTGCCATTTTAATCTCTAGCTGTTCACACCGTGTGCTGTATTTTACCTTGGATTTTTGTAGCTTTTTCCAAAGACAGAAATTTCCAAAATCTCTTTGTCGGCTGGCTGAATCCTTCCCCAACAGAATTTAAGCTTTAAATCATCCAAAAAATCCCATCCACATCGTCAAGTGTGATATATTTACAGAGCACAAGCACACGCAGCTTCCAACATGGCAGGCAGCTCTCTCAGAAGCCTCTGGAATCTGCCTGATTCTGTTTATTATTAACTATGCAGTTTCAGTACACAATACATCCACATCCACAGGTGGAGCTACAAACATTGCAAGCTTACAGACCTTACAAGGCTGAAGGAGATTACAGAGATAGGGAGGGCCGAGGCCATGGAAGGATTTGAAAACCACGATGAGAATTTTGAAATCGAGACGTTGCTTAATCGGTAGCCAATGTAGGCCAGCAAGCACAGGGGTGATGGGTGAGAGGAACTTGATGCGAGTTAAGAACAGAAGAACATAAGAAATAGGAGCAGGAATATGCCTGCTCTGACATTTAATGAGATCATGGCTGATCTGATCATGGACTCAGCTCCACTTCCCTGCCCGCTCCCCGTAACCCTTGACTCCCTTATCGCTCAGAAATCTGTCTATCTCTGCCTTAAATATATTCAATGACCCAGCCTCCACAGCTCTCTGGGGCAGAGATTCCACAGATTTACAACCCTCTGAAAGAAGAAATTCCTCCTCATCTCAGTTTTAAATGGGCGGCCCCTTATTCTGAGACTATGCCACCTAGTTTTAGTTTCCCCTATGAGTGGAAATATCCTCTCTGCGTCCACTTTGTCGAGCCCCCTCATTATCTTATATGTTTCGATAAGATCATTTCTCATTTTTCTGAACTCCAATGAGTATAGGCCCAACCTATCTTCATGTCAACCTCCTTATCTCCAGAATCAACCTCTGAACAGCCTCCAATACATATATATCCTTCCTTAAATACGGAGACCAAAACTGTACGCAGTACTCCAGATGTGGCCTCACCAATACCCTGTACAGTTGTAGCAGGACGTTTCTGCTTTTATACTCTATCCCCCTTTCAACAAAGGCTAACATTCCATTTGTCTTCCTGATTACTTGCTGTATCTGCATACTAACTTTTTGTGTTTCATACACAAGGACCCCCAGGTCCCTCTGTACTGCAGCACTTTGCAATTTTTCTCCATTTAAATTATAATTTGCTTTTCTATTATTTCTGTCAAAGTGGATAACCTCACATTTTCCCACATTATACCCCATCTGCCAAATTTTTGCCCACTCACTTAGCCTGTCTATATCCCTTTGCAGATTTCTTATGTCCTCCTCACAATTTGCTCTCCCACCCGTCTTTGCATCATCAGCAAACTTGGCTACATTACACTCGGTCCCTTCATCCAAGTCATTAATATGGATTGTAAATATTTGAGGCCTCAGCACTGATCCCTGCGGCACCCCACAAGTCACTGTTTGCCAACCGGAAAATTACCCATTTATCCCAACTCTCTGTTTTCTGTTCGTTAGTCAATCCTCTATCTATGCTAATATATTACCCCCAACCCCGTGAACTTTTATCTTGTGTAGTAACCTTTTATCGAATGCCTTCTGGAAATCCAAATACACCACATCCCCTGGTTTCCCCTTATCCACCCTGCTCGTTACATCTTCAAAGACCTGCAGCAAATTTGTCAAACCTGATTTCCCTTTCATAAAACCATATTGACTTTGCTTGATTGAATTATGCTTTTCCAAATGTCCTATTGCTGCTTTCCTTAATAATGGACTCTGGCATTTTCCCAACGACAGATGTTAGGCTAACTGGTCTATAGTTTCCTGCTTTATGTCTGCCGCCTTTTTATAAATAGGGGTATTACATTTGCAGTTTTCCAATCCGCTGGGACCTCCTCAGAATCCAGGGAATTTTGGTAGATTACAACCAATGCATCCACTATCTCTACAGCCACTTCTTTTAAGACCCTAGGCTGCAAGCCATCAGGGCCAGGGGACTTGTCCGTCTTTCGTCCCATTATTTTACCAAGTACTACTTCTTGAGTGATAGTGATTGTATTAAGTTCCTCCCTCCCTATAGCCCTTTGATTATCCCCTATTGGGATGTCTTCTATCGTGAAGACCGATACAAAATATTTATTCAATGTCTTTGCCCTTTCCCTGTTCCCCATTATTAATTCCCCAGTCTCATTCTCTAAGGGACCAACATTTAATTTAGCCACTCTTTTCCTTTTTATGTACGTGTAGAAACTCTTATTATCTGTTTTTATACTTCATGCCAGTTTGCTTTCATAATCTATCTTCCCTATCTTTATTATTTTTGGCGTCGTTCTTTGCTGGCTTTTAAAGGCTTCCTAATCCTCTAGTCTCACGAGTCTTGGCCACTTTGTACGCCCTTGTTTTCAATTTGATACCATTCCTTATTTCCTTAGTTAGCCACGGATGGTTATCCCTTCTCTTACAGTCTTTCCTTCTCATTGAGATATATTTTTGTTGCGAGTTCTGAAATATCTCCTTAAATGTCTGCCACTGCTTATCAACTGTCCCACACTTTAATCTATTTTCCCAGTCCACTTTAGCCAACTCTGCCTTCATACCTTTGTAGTCTCCTTTGTTTAAGCTTAGGACACTGGTTTGAGATCCAACTTTCTCACCCTCCAACTGAATTTTAAATTCAACCATACTATGATCACTCATTCCTAGAGGATTCTTTACTAGGAGATCGTTTATTAATCCTGTCTCATTACACAGTACCAGATCTAAGATAGCCTGCTCCCTGGTTGGTTCCACAAAGTACTGTTCAAGGAAACTATCCCAGATACACTCTATGAACTCTTCCTCAACGCTATTGCTTAGTCCAATCAATATGAAGGTTAAATTCGCCCATGATTATTGCTGTTCCTTTTGTACACGCCTCTATTATTTCTTGATTTATACTCCGTCTAACAGTGTAGCTACTGTTAGGGGGCCTATAGATTACACCCACCAGTGACTTCTCCCCTTATTATTCCTTATCTCCACTCAAACTAATTCAACATCTTGAATCTGCATCTATGCTAATATCGTTTCTCACTAATGCACTGATCTCATCCTTTATTAACAGAGCTACCCCAACTCTTTTTCCTTTCTGTCTGTCATTCCGAATTATCAAATACACCTGAATATTTAGTTCCCAGCCTTGGCCATCTTGCAACCACATCTCTGCAATGGCTATCAGATCATACCCATTTGTATCTATTTGTGCTGTCAACTCATCTATTTTGTTATGAATGCTGTATGCATTCAGATAAATAGCTTAAAAAATTTGTTTTTTTACCATTTTTTCCTGCTTTGACCCCACTTTCTGATACACTTTTATGTTTATGCATTCTGTCCTTTCCTGTCACTCTCTGGTTTTCATTTCCCCCAGTGCTACCCTGCTCTATTGCCTCTCGTTCTTCTTTGATTTTTTAAATTTCTGCTCACCTGAACCCTCCCCACTAATTAGGACACAGGCAATCGAGTTGTGGATCACCTCTAGTTTACGTAGGGTAGAATGTGGGAGGCCAGCCAGGAAGGCGTTGGAATAGTCAAGTCTAGAGGTAACAAAGGCATGGATGAGGGCTTCATCAGCGAATGAGCTGAGGCAAAGGCGGAGATAGGCGACATTATGGAGATGGAAATAGGTGGTCTTAGTTAAGCTGCGGATGTGTGGTCGAAAGCTCAATTCAGGGTCAAATATGACAGCAAGGTTACGAATAGTCTGTTTCAGCCTCAGACAAAAGTTGGTGAGAGAGATGGAGTCAGTGGCTAGGATACGGAGTTTGTGGCAGGGACCGAAAACACTGGTTTCGGTCTTCCCAATATTTACTTGGAGAAAATTTCTGCTCATTGAGAACTAGATGTTGGACAAGCAGTCTGACACTTTAGAGACCGTGGAGAGGTCGAGAGAAGTGGTAGTGAGGTAGAGCTGGGTGTCATCAACGTACATGTGGAAACTGATGCTGTGTTTTCGGATGATGTCGCCAAGGAGCAACTTGTAGATGAGAAATAGGAGGGGGCCAAGGATAGATTCTTCTGGGATACCAGAGGTAATGATGCAGGGGCGGGAAGAAAAGCCGTCGCAGGTGATTCTCTGGCTATGATTAGATAGATAAGAATGGAACCAGGCGATGATAGAGAGGCATTGGCAAGGATAGAGTAGTCAACCATGTCAAAGGCACGGTTCAGACCTAATCGTCTTTCCCCAACCTCTGTTGTTTTGGCTCCTCTTGATTTTTCCCCCCACTGTGAACTGTGCTGTTTTTTTATATACTGATTCTTTTTACCTTTACCCTTAAGCTGTAGTGGCTGGTGTGCAACGGCCACCCCTTGTTAAAATAATCCTTGCCCAGGCATCTTCCACTCTTTAGTATGTAGTTCGGGACCTAGAATGTCAGGTCCCTCATTGAAACACCTGTGAACTCATCTATTTTTGGTGTGGAAGCAGGTCATCCTCGATGCGAGAGACTGCCTAATACTATACTATACCCTTAAGCTGACACCAAACTCTTTCAGCCTCACCATAAGTCGTTGATTTTTGTGAGGGAAAATAATTTCTGCATCTCACTTTACTTACTTCAGAGGGTTTTCAGCCTGTTGCACTATTTCTCTCTAAATGTCAACAAGGAGATCATGAGAAGTCTGCTGTTTGTCAGGGTTAATATGTAGGCAGTGAATACACTGATAATAAGCATTACCTTCATCCTCTCGTACACGCTGGAGAGTGGGGTTATTTTATGCTGCTTGTGTTGCCCGATGATGCCACAGAGTCCACAGATGATCTGCTGGTCCTGCTCGCAGTACAAGCTCAGTGGGTTGTGGTGGTCCCTGCAGTTTTCCTGCTCGCCGCTCGACCCACTCATTACCGTCAGGGTGTCAATGACCCGAGCCAGTGAGACATTGGGGGGCGAACTGCTACAGTCCACCGCCTTCCGACACACAGGGCATGTGAAGCAGCTGGCCAGGTTTCCCGAGAGAGAGAGGACGCAGTCCTTGCAGTAGCTGTGACCACATTGCAGCATCAAGGGCTGCTTGAAGACCTCCAGGCAAATAGGGCACAAGAGTTGATCCTCCAAGCACTGAAAATTCTGTTTCGCTGCCATGTTTTAAACTTCAAATGTGATCATTCCTCTCCTGCCAGAGGGTTGACCAGGCTGAAGCTCTTATCTTTGTTTCTAGCAGTTTCAACAGGGCGGAGGGAGGTACCGTTGAGTACTGTAATCATATGATCGTGTTTTTATTAAGTCTGAGTGATGGCATTATATTTACAGTAGATTTCATTAGAATTAAGTCAGTATTTGTCATTTCACTGTGTGCCTTTGAAATGTCAAACTCGCTTTAGTTTTGTTATTTTTTTCCCCTCTACTTTTCTCTCTATTCTAACCTTCCTCTCTGAAACATGATTGCAGGTAGTGGGTGGTATCGGTTATGAATTTCGGGTCTATATTAGATATTATCTTGGGTTTAGCATTACTCCTAAAAATGGACAATGCATCCCCTACGTCCTGTAACTTTCCTTTACTACCCAACACCTACTTAAATTATATTGTTAGGTTCTGTGGGTCACACTAAGACCCCTTGCTATGTATCAAGCCCCACTCCAGAGACTCGAGTACATTAATCAAGGCTGGCACTCCAGCGCATTACTGAGGGAGTGCTGCAATGTTGGAGGTACCGTTTTTTGGATGACACTTTAAACCGAGGGCCTGTCTGCCCTCACAGAAGGGCATAAAAGATCCCACGGCACTATTCAAAGAAAAGCAGGGAAGTTCTCCTGGTGTCCTTGCCAACACTTAGCCCTCAACCAATACCTATCCCTTAAAAAACACCTAAAACAGATCGAGTTATTTATTTCGTGGCTGTTTGTGGGAGCTTGCTGTGCACAAGTTGGCTGCTGCGTTTCCCACATTACAACAGTGACTACACTCCAAAAGTACTTCATTGGCTGTAAAGCGCTTTGAGACATCAGGTGGTCGTGAAAGGCGCTATATAAATGCAAGTCTTTCTTTTTGTTCTTGCTGTGTGCAAATTAGTTAACGAATTTCCTACATTAACAACAGTGACTTCACTTTAAATGTACTTCTTTGGCTGTAAAGCATTTTGCGATGTACTGAGGTTGTGAAGCGCACTATATAAGTCAAGTTCTTCATTTAATGGACGCTGAATTCACTCACATAGCCACCATGTGCATTTTCTTATCTTTGGACGGTGGACTGATAAACTCTGTAGTGAGACGAGGTTAATATAGAAACATAGAAAATAGTGCAGGAGTAGGCCATTCGGCCCTTCGAGCCTGAACCACCATTCAATAAGATCATGGCTGATCATTCACCTCAGTACCCCTTTCCTGCTTTCTCTCCATACCCCTTGATCCCCTTAGCCGTAAGAGCCATATCTAACTCCCTCTTGAATATCTCCAATGAACTGGCATCAACAACTCTCTGCGGCAGGGAATTCCATAGGTTAACAACTCTCTGAGTGAAGAAGTTTCTCCTCATCTCGGTCCTAAATGGCTTACCCCTTATCCTTAGATTGTGTCCTCTGGTTCTGAACTTCCCCAACATCGGGAACATTCTTCCTGCATCTAACCTGTCCAGTCCCGTCAGAATTTTATATGTTTCTATGAGATCCCCTCTCATCCTTCTAAACTCCAGTGAATAAAGGCCCAGTCGATCCAGTCTCTCCTCATATGTCAGTCCAGCCATCCCTGGAATCAGTCTGGTGAACCTTTGCTGCACTCCCTCAATAGCAAGAACATCCTTCCTCAGATTAGGAGACCAAAACTGAACACAATTTTCCAGGTGAGGCCTCACCAAGGCCCTGTACAACTGCAGTAAGACCTCCCTGCTCCTATACTCAAAACCCCTAGCTATGAAAGCCAACATACCATTTGCCTTCTTCACCGCCTGCTGTACCTGCATGCCAACTTTCAATGACTGATGTACCATGACACCCAGGTCTCATTGCAGCTCCTTTTCCTAATCTGCCGCCATTCAGATAATATTCTACCTTTGTGTTTTTGCCCCCAAAGTGGATAACCTCACATTTATCCACATTATACTGAATCTGCCATGTATTTGCCCACTCACCTAACCTGTCCAAGTCACTCTGCAGCCTCACAGCGTCCTTCTCACAGCTCACATCTCCACCCAGATTAGTGTCATCTGCAAACTTGGAGATATTACACTCAATTTCTTCATCCAAATCATTAATGTATATTGTAAATAGCTGGGTTCCCAGCACTGAGCCCTGCGGCACCCCACTAGTCGCTGCCTGCCATTCTGAAAAGGACCCGTTTATCCCGACCCTCTGCTTCCTGTCTGCCAACCAGTTCTCTATCCATGTCAGTACATTACCCCCAATACCATGCGCTTTAATTTTGCACACCATTCTCTTGTGTGGAACCTTGTCAAAAGCCTTTTGTGCCTTAACTGTGAAGCAAGGAACTAGTTTATTTATGTATATGAATAAACAGAATACAGTTTTCAATGACTTTGACTCCATGGTAATGTTTTGTCACACAAGAACTTGGCAAATATTTTTAGGGATCCAGTTATATGAACAAATGGAAAAGGACCAACTAGTCCATTCAGCCTGCTCCATCAAGATGTTGTGCAACCTACATACACCTCGGCCCATCCCTCGGTCATTACATTTCCTGGGAAAGACAAAAACCTTGTCAATTTTGGAAAGAGCTCTGGAAAATTCCTTTCCGAGAAAGAGAAGGCAGGCAGGAAAAAGAGAGGAAAGGGGAAAAAGAAGGGAAGAGAGGGGAGGGACACAGGGAGAAGAGAAAGGGAGACAGAGTTGGAAGAGAAGGGGAATGGAGAGGAGATAGGAATATGGAGCGACGAGGCTTGGCAGAGTTAGGAGTTCGCAACATTTTCCTGGACGCCCTTGAAACACTCTCAACAGGAGGGGGTGGGAGGGGAATGGGGGTCTCGCCTCTCCCTGTCTCTGTAATCTCCTCCAGCGCTACAATCCTCCGAGATCTCTGCACTCCTCCAATTCTGGCCTCTTGCGCATCCCCAATTTTCACTGCTCCCTCATTGACTACTATGCCTTCAGCTGCCTAAGCCCTAAGCGCTGGAATTCCCTCTCTCAACCTCTCCTCATTTAAGATGCTCCTTAAAGCCTTTGACCAAGCATTCCAATATCTCCTTATGTGGCTCGGTGTCAAACTTTGGTTGATAATGCTCCTGTGAAGTGTCTTGGGACGTTTTACTACATTTAGGCAAATGCAAATTGTTGTTGAGACTTTTACAATGGTTTTTGATATGGAATGTTATAGGCCACAGCATCAAAATAGATCATTACATAATTATTCTTTCAGTAGTGCAGCAGTTAAGATGCACCCTTCTTTAATACCTGACCAGAGATTCATATGTCCAAGTCAGCTGTCTGTTTCATAAAACATTCTAGGATGGGAAGGAACCACCTCGGAAGTTTAGCAGCACAGAGGGAGCCAAAACATACAGTAAAATAGGAAGTTGAATCTCTGGGACAATACACAAAATAAAGCATAAGTGAAGTGCCCCTATGACTAACACTTTTTCTCCAGCATGAACATCCGAAGGCTTTACTGTTGCACTGTACTTGCCATCTTTTTTTTAAACTTGACCAGTCTCATGTATTTTTATCACTTCAATGTTATCTCATCAGGTATTATCATCAGTAGCTCCAGTTCCGGAGCAAAATAATTAAAAAATAATTGAACAAAACCTGCCCAGTTCCTTAAATAGATCCCGTCACTTCATGCTGTGCCGTGACTGGCAAACAATGTTTTCATGTGATTGGTGGGGACAGCACCGCTGGGACGTGCACTTTACCAAGTTTCTTTTTTAAGATTTAGAACATAAGAAATAGGAGCAGGAATAGGCCATTTGGCTCTTCAAGCCTGCTCCGCCATTCAATAAGATCATGGCTGATCTGATCATGGACTCAGCTCCATTTCCCTGCCCGCTCCCCATAACCCTTTACTCCCTGATCGCCCAAAAATCTGTCTATCTTCGCTATTGTGTATGGAGAAAGAGTCAGACTGAACACTGTGAGCTCAAAGTAAAGTGTGACCTTAGTCTTTTATTGCAGGTCTCCAGAGTGCCTCTCCAACCTGTGAAGACTCCGGGGGATGAGCCCTCTGGTGGCTGTACAGAATAAATACAAGTCCACATATATAACAACATTGCCCCCCCAAAGTCAATAGTGTAACTATTTACAATGTGAGTCAATCTGGGGCCCTTCTTGCCCTGGTTGATCGTCTCGGTGTGAAAGCTGGTGTTGTTGAATCATTTGTTGGGCCCTCGCTGGACTGCTGTGCAGCTGGCCTTGCTGGGCTGCCTGGTGTGTTGTGCCCTGCAGGGTTGCTGTGGATGATGGGTTCTGCTTCGTGGTCAACCGTGGTGTCGGTTGCCACTGGTGTGTATGTTGGGGGATCAAAAAAGGTGGGGTCCAAGGTGGGTTGCTCAGGATAGTCCGTGAATCTGAGTTTGATTTGGTCCAAGTGTTTCCGGTGAATGAATCCATTTGAAAGTTTGACCCGAAACACCCTGCTCCCCTCTTTGGCCATGACAGTGCCGGGAAGCCACTTGGGAACTTGTCCAAAATTTAATACGAATACAGGATCATTGACTTCAATCTCGCGTGACACATTTGCGCTATCATGGTATGCACTTTGTTGAAGCCACCTGCTCTCTACCTGTTCATGTAGATCAGGGTGAACTAACGAGAGCCTTGTCTTAAGTGCTCTTTTCATGAGCAGTTCAACAGGTTAGGATCCCAGTGAGTGAGTGGGGTCTCGGTGCAGTAGCTAAGCAGGACTTGGGATAGGCGAGTCTGCAGTGAGCCTTCAGTTACCCTCTTCAAGCCTTGCTTGATGGTTTGCACTGCTCTCTCTGCCTGACCATTGGATGCTGGTTTAAACGGGGCAGATGTGACATGTTTGATCCCGTTACGGTCATGAATTCTTTGAACTCAGCACTGATAAAACATGGCCTGTTGTCGCTCACCAGAACATCGGGTAAGCCGTGAGTGGCAAACATGGCCCGCAGGCTTTCAGTAGTGGCAGCGGACGTGCTAATCGACATTATCTCATATTCAACCCACTTGGAGTACGCGTCTACAACCACAAGGAACGTTTTACCCAAGAACAGGCCTGCATAGTCGACGTGCACCCTAGACCACGGTTTGGAGGGCCAAGACCATAAACTTAGTGGCGCTTGCGAGCATGTATTACATCTGTGAATGCAGGACTCTAAGTCCGCATCGATACCGGGCCACCACACGTGGGATCTGGCTATCGCTTTCATCATTACGATGCCTGGGTGGGTACTGTGGAGGTCATTGATGAAGGTGTCTCAGCCCTTCTTGGGGACCACTACTCGATTGCCAAAAAGAAGGCAGTCTGCCTGTATAGACATTTCATCTTTGCGCCACTGGAACGGCTTTATTTCTTCCTGCATTTCCACTGGGACACTGGACCAGCTCCCGTGAAGCACACAGCTTTTGACTAGAGATAATAAGGGGTCCTGGCTTGTCCAGGTTTTGATCTGCCGGGCAGTGACGGGTGATTGCTCACTCTCAAATGCTTCCATAACCATGGCTAGATCTGCGGGCTGCGCCATTTCCACCTCCGTGATGGGCAATGGCAGCCTACTGAGAGCATCGGCGCAGTTTTCTGTGCCTGGCCTGTGGTGGATGGCGTAATTGTATGCGGACAACGTGAGCGCCCATCTCTGGATGCGGGCCGATGCCTTGGTATTTGTCATGTATGTAACCACAATGTAACACCACTGTATTACTGTATACACTCAACCTAAATGCACATCTTGACCACAAGGGGTGATCTTGTGGGAGACACTCCTTACCTGATCAAAAGGGAGGTCCCACTCAGGGTCACTGTCTTTGGAGTCCTGTGAATAAAGAGTTCAGGTCACAGAGTGACCTTGTCCCCAGAAGGTGCCTCGTGTGGTTTCATGCTGTAGAGTAAGGACTTTACATTGGTGAAGAGAAATGGGAATTCACGACCCACGAGAATGGCCACCGGTAGCACAGAGGAACGGTACTGTGTTGGGGAAGACTGGGACGATTTTGTCGAGAGGCTTCAGCAAAGCTTCATTACAAAAGATTGGCTGGGGGATGCAGCGGCCGACAAGCGAAGGGCTCATCTCTTAACCAGCTGCGGAACAAAGACTTACGCGCTCATGAAGGACTTACTAGCAGCTGAAAAGCCGGCGGACAAAACCTTTGAAAAACTTCGCAAATTGATCAGGGAGCACCTCAAACCGGCGAGTAGCATACATATGGCTCGACACAGATTCTACACCCACCGACGTCATACCGGACTTCGTAGCGGATCTCCGGCGTTTGGCCAGCCTCTAAGTTCACAGACGCCTGCAGGGGGGAGATGCTAAGGGATTTCTTTAGCGAGGGCATCGGTCATGCGGGAATTTTCCGCAAATTAATTGAGACCAATGATTTGACCTTGGAAGTGGCGGCGTTGATGGCTCAAACTTTCATGGCGGGGAAGAGACGAAAATAATATACACACGCAATTCTGCCTCTAACGCGGTGCTGGATCAGGAAGTCAACATCATTAATGCGACTCAGAACCCCGCAGGCAGGCAGGCAGGGGCAGTCCGAAGCAATAGACCCCAGAGCAGGACTTCAACAGAGACAATAGCAGGCTGAACGGACCTTCACGCCATCACAGTGGACAATGCGGCCCGGGATGGGGCCATTGACACCCACTAATAGGATACTTAAGAGCAGTCAAAGGGACAGTCAGCATGGAATGCCTGGCCATAGCCCTTTTGTTCCCAACAATGGAAACTTTAACTCATGCTGGAGGTGTGGGGGAAAACACTCAGCTAGATCTTGCAGATTTCAACAGTTTGTCTGCAGGAACTGCAATCTCAGTGGCCACTTAGCTCGAATGTGCAGGAAGCCTGCAACCAGACTAAAATATGAGGCGGATGGACCAGAAGAGGGTTCTTTGAGGCAGAATGACCATTGGGGCAAATCGATGGACGCCAAGGTGCAGCGGGTCCATGTGGCAAATATTCACAGTTCATACACCAAAACGCCACCAATGATGATGAGGGTTTTATTAAATGGTATCCCTGTACGCATGGAGCTGGACACTGGGGCCAGCCAGTCACTCATGGGCATTCAGCAATTCGAGAAGCTATGGCCACTTAAGGCCAGTAGACCCAAATTAGCACGTGTTGACACACAATTACAGACTTACACAAAAGAAATCATTCCGGTGCTAGGCAGTGCAATGTTGGCTGTCACACACAATGGGTTAGTGAATCAGCTACCGCTTTGGATTGTCCCGGGCAATGATCCCGCACTGTTGGGGAGGAGCTGGTTAGCCGAGATGAACTGGAAATGGGGAGAGGTTCACCTGTGGAGCGAAGTTCATGCTCACAAGTCCTACAACAATTCGATTCACTATTCCAACCTGGCGTCGGGACTTTCAAAGGCACTAAAGT
Source organism: Pristiophorus japonicus (assembly GCF_044704955.1). Taxonomy (NCBI): domain Eukaryota; kingdom Metazoa; phylum Chordata; class Chondrichthyes; family Pristiophoridae; genus Pristiophorus; species Pristiophorus japonicus. Next base: position 51,051,320 of record NC_091992.1, on the reverse strand, counting down.
AGTGATACACATCACCCCGGACGCCAGGCCAGTGCACCACAAAGCCAGAGCGCTGCCGTATGTGATGCGGGAAAAGATCGAGAGAGAAGTGGACCGGCTGTTGAGAGAGGCCATCATCTCGCCTGTCGAATTCAGCGACTGGGCGAGCCCCATCGTTCCCGTACTAAAAGCAGATGGTTCTGTCAGGATCTGTGGCGACAACAAGGCCACCATCAATCGGGTGTCCCTACAAGATCAATACCCGCTCCCAAGAGCGGAGGACCTTTTCGCCACGCTGGCAGGCGGCAAGCTGTTCACCAAGTTGGACCTCACTTCAGCCTTTCTGACCCAGGAACTGGCCGACGAATCTAAACTACTGACCACCATCATCACGCACAAGGGACTGTTTGTTTATAACAGGTGCCCGTTTGGCATTCAATCAGCGGCCGCGATTTTTCAATGGAACATGGAAAGCCTGCTTAAATCCATTCCTGGAACGATCGTATTCCAGGACGACATCCTCATCACAGGTCGAGACACCGAGGATCACCTCCATAACCTGGAGGAGGTGCTACGCCGACTGGTACCAGGTAGGCCTGCGACTCAAAAAGTCTAAATGTTTGTTCTTAGCTCCTGAGGTTGAGTTTCTGGGCAGGAGGGTTGCTGCAGATGGGATTCGGCCTACCGAATTCAAAACAGGGGTTATTCGATGAGCACCCAGGCCCTGCAACACATCGGAGTTGCGTTCATTCCTGGGACTGTTGAACTATTTCGGGAACTTTCTGCCGAACTTGAGCACATTGTTGGAGCCGCTACACGTGCTCCTGTGTAAGGGTTGCGATTGGTTTTGGGGGGACTGTCAGGAACGGGCTTTTGATCGGGCGCTAAACCTACTTTGTTCAAACAAGTTGTTGACCCTGTATGACCCCTGTAAAAACTTGGTTCTGACATGTGATGCATCGTCCTATGGGGTTGGGTGCGCGTTGCAGCAGGGCAATGCTGAGGGTCAACTACAACCTGTGGCTTATGCCGCCAGGTCGCTCTCTCAAGCAGAATGGGGATATGGGATGGTCGAGAAGGAAGCGCTTGCATGTGTCTACGGTGTAAAAAAAATGCATCAATACCTATTTGGTAGGAAGTTTGAATTAGAGACGGACCACAAGCCATTAACATCCTTGTTGTCAGACAGCAAGGCTGTCAATGTCAACGCATCAGCTCGCATACAGCGATGGGCTCTTACGCTGGCTGCTTATGATTACTCCATCCGGCACCGGCCCGGCACTGAAAATTGTGCTGACGTGCTCAGCAGGCTTCCACTGGCCACCACTGAGGGGACAGCAGAGCAAAGCGCTGAGATGGTCATGGCTGTCGATGCCTTTGACCGCGCAGGCTCCCCCATCACAGCCTGCCAGATCAAAATCTGGACAAACAGAGATCCCCTCCTATCCCTGATTAAGAAATGTGTCCTGACTGGGGATTGGGCACCTGCACACGGAGCATGCCTTGAGGAGGTCAGACCGTTCCACAGACGGATGGATGAGCTCTCCATCCAAGCCGACTGCCTACTATGGCAGGGAGGCCTTCATCAGGGAACTCCACAGCGAGCACTCAGGCATTGTGCTGATGAAGGCCATTGCCCGGTCACACGTTTGGTGGCCTGGAATTGATTCAGACCTGGAACAATGTGTTCGCAGGTGCACGACGTGTGCCCAGCTGGGTAATGCCCCCAGGGAGGTCCCGCTCAGCCCATGACCCTGGCCCATCAGGCCATGGTCACGCATTCATGTTGACTACGCGGGTCCATTCATGGGTAAGATGTTCCTTATTGTGGTAGATGCGTACTCGAAATGGATCGAGTGCATCATTCTGAATTCATGCATGTCATCCACCACCGTGGAAAGCCGACGTGCGATCTTTGGAACCCATGGCTTGCCGGACAACCTGGTTAGTGATAATGGCCCATGTTTCACAAGCTACGAATTCCGAGAGTTTATATCGGGCAATGGCATCAACCACATAAGGACTGCGCCGTTCAAGCCGGCCTCCAAGTTAGGCGGAACGTGCGGTCCAAATTATCAAGCAAGGTATGCTCAGGATTCAAGGGCCCTCCCTACAATGTCGCCTATCGCGCCTCCTGCTGGCCTATAGATCCCGACCACACGCGCTCACATGGATCCCGCCCGCAGAGCTACTAATGAAATGGACACTCAAAGCTCGGTTGTCCCTCATTCACCCAGTCCCGACCGACATAGTTCATGTTCAGCCATGAACTCATTGAATGGCGATGCAGGCTCGAAGGGCTGAATGGCCTACTCCTGCACCTATTTTCTATGTTCTATGTCTATAGTTGAGGACAAGCGCAAGTCACAAAACGAGTACCATTACCGTAATGCGAGGGGGAGATGTATAGAAATAAGTGATCCTGTATTCGTTCTCAATCACGCCATGGGCCCAAATGGCTTGAGGGCACTGTAATTGACAAAGAGGGGAATAGGGTCATCGTGGTAAAACTCAACAATGGTCAGATATGCCGTAAGCATCTGGACCAAGTAAAAAAAATGTTCAGCATCAACACGGCGGTACCTGAAGAAGACCATGAGATGGAGCTCACACCACCGCCAGTGAATGAGCAACAAGAGCAATCAGAAGAATGCAGTCCCTGCGGTCAGCCCGGACAGGCTGGAATCACCACAGACACTAACGTCAGTGTCCAACAACCAGAGCCCCAATTACGGCGCTCCACGAGGGAGCATAGACCACCTGAAAGACTAAACCTATGATTCCAATAAGACTTTGTGGGGGAGGTGATGTCATGTATGTAACCACAATGTAACACCACTGTATTACTGTATACACGCAACCTAGATGCACACCTTGACCACAAGGGGTGAACTTGTGGGAGACACTCCTTACCTGATCACTCAGGTATAAAAAGGGAGGTCCCACGCAGGGGCACTGTCTTTGGAGTCCTGTGAATAGAGAGTTCAGGTCACAGAGTGACCTTGTCCCCAGAAGTGTGGTTTCATGCTGTAGAGTAAGGACGTTACAGTATTTATCCCTTTAATCTCGGAAAACAGGGATATAAGTGGCTTATGATCAGTTTCCAATTCGAATTTTAGCCCAAACAGGTATTGATGCATCTTCTTTACCCCATAGACACACGCTAACACTTCTTTTTCAATCATGTAGTAGGCTCTCTCAGCCTTAGACAGACTCCTGGATGCATAAGCAACAGGTTGCAGTTTCCCGAAATCATTAGCTTGTTGCAATACACACCCGACACCATATGACGATGCATCACATGCTAGTACCAAACGCTTACATGGATCATACAACACAAGCAATTTGTTTGAGCATAATAATTTTCTCGCTTTTACGAAGGCATTTTCTTGGCTTTTGCCCCAAACCCATTTGCCCCCTTTTCGTAGTAAGACATGCAGTGGTTCTAGCAGGGTGCTGAGACCCGGTAAGAAGTTACCAAAGTAGTTCAAGAGTCCCAGAACCGACCGCAGCTCCGTCACGTTCTGTGGCCTCCGTGCATCTCGATTGCCTCCGTCTTCGTGTTGGTGGACCTGATGCCGTCCGCCGCAATCCTCCTTCCCAGGAACTCCATTTTAGGCGACAGGAAAATGCATTTCGAGCGTTTTAACCTGAGCCCCACGCGGTTGAGTCGACTAAGAACCTCCTCCAGGTTCTGCAGTACTCGACTATGTTCCGACCTGTGACCAAGATGTCGTCCTGGAAGACCTCGGTGTGCGGGACCGACTTCAGTAAACTTCCCATGTTTCTCTGGAATATCGCCGCCGCTGATCGGATTCCAAACGGGCATCTGTTATTAACAAAAAGACCTTTGTGCGTGTTGATGCAGGTGAAGGCCTTCGATGATTCCTCCAGTTCCTGCATCATGTAGGCTGAAGTCAGATCCAGCTTCGTGAACGTCTTTCCTCCTGCCAGCGTTGTTATTCAGTAGTCGGCTTTTGATAGTGGGTATTAGTTCTGCAGGGAGAAACGATTGATAGTTACTTTGTAATTGTCACTGATTCTGATGGTGCCGTCTCCCTTGAGGACTGGGATAACAGGACTGGCCCACTCGCTGAATTCAATCGGTGAAATGATGCCCTCTTTGTAGCCGGTCTAGCTCGATCTCTACCCTTTCTCTCATCATGTATGGTACTGCTCTTGCCTTGTGATGGATGGGTCGCGCCCCAGGAATTAGGTGGATCTGCACTTTTGCTCCTTGGAATTTCCCAATGCCTGGTTTGAACAGCGAAGGAAATTTGTTTAAGACCTGGGCACACGAAGTGTCGTCAGCGGGCGATAGCGCTCGGACGTCGTCCGAGTTCCAGCGTATCTTTCCCAGCCAGCTCCTGCCGAGCAGCGTGGGACCATTGCCCGGTACCACCCAGAGCGGTAGCTTGTGCACCGTTCCATCATAGGAGATCTTTACGGTAGTAGTGCCGATTACAGGAATCAGTTCTTTCGTGTAAGTTCTTAGTTTTGTGCGAACTGGAGTTAAGACTGGCCTTGTTGCACCACAACCTTTCGAAAGTCTTTTTGCCCATGATGGACTGGCTCGCGCCCGTGTCCAGCTCCATTGACACCGGGACTCCATTTAGTTCAACATTCAGCATTATCGGGGGACAATTCGTGGTGAATTTGTGCATCCCATGTACCTCTGCCTCCTTGATCTGAGGCTCTGGTTCATCCTGATCCTCCGTGGATCTGTCCTCCTCTGCAACATGGTGGTTTACAGGTTTAACAGGCTTTGCAGCTTGCCTGCACACCCGATGGACGTTTCCCACTGTTCCACAGCCCTTGCAAACGTACTCTTTGTATCGACATGAATGGAAACGATGATCACCCCCGCAGCACCAACAAGGTATTAATGGTCTTGCATTCATCATCCTTGATGGTGGACTCTGAGACATCTACGGACATGTAGGTGCAGGTATGTGTGACCTGCCCTGTACGTTACGATTCGAAAACAACATCACTTTGTTCACAGTACTTGTAGCATCACTTGTGTACTGAGAGATTTACTTCGGATTGTCACTGGTGGCAATGAACACCTGGGCTATTGCTATGGCCTTACTCAAGGTTGGGGTCTCTACAGTCAGAAGTTTGCAAAGTATGGTTTCGTGGCCAATGCCAAGTACGAAAAAGTCTCTGAGCATGTGCTCCAAATGTTCTTCAAATTCGCAATGTCCTGCAAGGCGTCTTAGCTCGGTGACATAACTCGCTACTTCCTGGCCTTCAGACCTTTTGTAGGTGTCGAACCGGTACCTCGCCATCAGAACGCTTTCCTTCGGGTTCAAATGCTCTCGGGCCAGTGTGCACAAATCATCATACAATTTATCTGTGGGTTTCGCTGGAGTGAGCAGACTCTTCATGAGGCCATACATTGGTGCCCCACAGACGGTGAGGAGAATCGCCCTTCGTTTAGCAGCGCTCTCTTCCCCATCTAGCTCATTGGCCACAAAGTATTGGTCAAGTTGCTCCACAAAGGTTTCCCAATCATCTCCCTCTGAGAATCTCTCCAGGATGCCCACTGTACTCTGCATCTTTGGGTTCGCTATCTGTATCTCGTCGCCAGTTGTTGTGTATGGAGAGTCAGACTGAACACTGTGCGCTCAAAGGGATTATGGGATCCCTTGGGACTCCGGGGGATGAGCCCTCTGGTGGCTGTACAGAGTAAATACAAGTCCACATATATAACATTCGCCTTAAATATATTCAATGACCCAGCCTCCACAGCTCTCTGGGGCTAAGAATTCCATAGATTTACAACCCTCAGAGAGAAGAAATTTCTCCTCATCTCAGTTTTAAATCTGCGGTTCATTATTCTAAGGCTATGTCCCCTAGTTTTAGTTTCCCCAAGAGTGGAAATATCCTCTCTGTATCCACCATGTCGAGCCCCCTCATTATCTTATATGTTTCAATAAGATCACCTCTCATTCTTCTGAATTCGAACGAGTAGAGGCCCAACCTACGCAACCTATCCACATAAGTCAACCCCCTCATCTCCGGAATCAACCTAGTGAACCTTCTCTGAACAACCTCCAATGCAAGTATATCTTTCCGTAAATACGGAGAACAAAACTGCACGCAGTACTCCAGGTGTGGCCTCACCAAAACCCTGTACAGTTGTAGCAGGACTTCTGCTTTTATACTCTGCTCCAGTTCTCCAGAGCTCCTGTTCTCCAGTGCTCTCCCTTGCAATAAAAGTCAACATTCCATTTGCCTTCCTGAACCTGCATACTAACTTTTTGTGTTTCATGCACAAGGACCCCCAGGTCCCTCTGTACTGCAATTTTTCCCCATTTAAATTATAATTTGCTTTTCTATTATTTCTGCCAAAGTGGATACCCTCACATGTTCCCACATACTTCATCTGCCAAATGTGTGCCCACTCACTTAGCCTGTCTATATCCCTTTGCAGATTTTGTGTGTCCTCCTCACAATTTGCTTACCTACCCATCTTTGTATCATCAGCAAACTTGGCTACATTACACTCAATCTCTTCATCCAAGTCATTAATATAGATTGTAAATAATTAAGGGCCGATCCCTGCGGCACCCCACTAGTTACTGTTTGCCAACCGGAAAATGATCCATTTATCCTGACTGTTTTCTGTTAATTAGCCAATCCTCTATCCATGCTAATATATTACCCCCAACCCCATGAACTTTTATCTTGTGCAGTAACCTTTTATGTGGCACCTTATCGAATGCCTTCTGGAAATCCAAATATACCATATCCACTGGTTCCCCCTTATCCACCCTGCTCGTTACATCTGCAAAGAACTCCAGCAAATGTCTCAAACAGGATTTCCCTTTCATAAAACCACGCTGACTCTGCTTGATTGAATCATGCTTTTCCAAATGTCCTGATACTGCTTCCTTAATAATGGACTCCAGCATTTTTCCGACGACAGATGTTAGGCTAACTGGTCTATAGTTTCCTGCTTTTTGTCTGCCTCCTTTTTTATAGGGACGTTACATTTGCGGTTTTCCAATCCGCTGGGATCTTCATCTTTCCCGCTAGTAGTTTATAAAGCACTACTGGTTTTCACCTTGCTGGAGCTATTGTTTGTTATAACCCCCAGGGTATTGTGCAGCTAATTTTGTAGAAACTCACTTCCATAACTGTGAAATTAAATCCATGTTTGTTTGATGGGAGGCGATTTCCCCCTCCTGGTTTGGTGTCTGATCAGCTGTTTCATTCAAATCAGAACAGCAAAATCCAGGCTAACACTCCAGTACGGTACTGAAAGAGTCTTTCAGATGAGACATTAAACCGAGGCCCCATCTGCCCTCTCAGGCGAACGTAAAAGATCCTATGGCCAATATTTATCCCTCAACCAACAGCACTAAAACAGATTATCATATTGCTGTGTTGGATCTTGCTGTGCACAAATTGGTTGCCACATTTCTTACACTACAACAGTGATGACACTTCAAAAGTACTTCATTGGTTGTAAAGCACCTTGAGACATCCTGAGGTTATGATAGGCACTATATCGATGCAAGTCCTTTCTTTCTCATATCTCACTGCATCGACTCTAATTAGTTTTTTTCGTATGTCATATGTGAGATAAGGTTTCAGTTTTCACAAAAAAACTAAATTGTACAGTGCGATCCCAAGACATAAAAATCATGAAATTCAATGTAATTAAAAGGATTTTTAAAACTTACTCAGTGGTCTCGATTCTAGGCCTATATACAGCCTTGTTTTTCAGTTGTACCTTGTTTTGTGAGTTGTCAGCTTTTTGTGAGCCTGTTTGCCAACTTTTCTGAGTTGCACATGTGAGGACCATAAAACAAATTCACAGCGTTCTTCAAATGAATGCAGAACAAATTAGAAACTGAAACTGTGCTACGAAGATGCTGCTGCCTTGCAACCTGAAGACAGATGTATTCAGGTTAAACCCAGCTACCTGCTGAAGGAGCAGGACTGTTTGCTGACAATCCCACAGTGTTTAACTCCTCTGACAACACCTTCAATAAGGATGCCGTGCATATCAGCCTAAAGCAGGACTTGCATAACATCCAGGCTTCTGCTGACTAGTGGCAAGTAACAATTGCGCTACACAAGTGCTAGGTTAAGGTCATCTCAAAGAGAAAGCCCAGTCATCTCCCCTTGACCTTAAATAGCATCACCATCACTGTGTGCAGCTCCAACAACACTCAAGAAGCTCAGCACCATCCAGGACAAAGCAGCCCACTTGATTGGCACCCCATCCACCATCTTAAACATTAACTTCCTCCACCACCGGCGCACCATGGCTGCAGGGTGTACCATCTACAAGATGCACTGCAGCAACTCACCAAGGCTTCTTCGGCAGCACCTCCCAAACCATCGACCTCTGCCATCTAGAAGGACAAAGGCAGCAGGTGCATGGGAACACCACCACCTGCAAGTTCCCCTCCATCCTGACTTGGAAATATATCGCCGTTCCTTCATCGTCGCTGGGTCAAAATCCTGGAATTCCCCAACAGCATTGTGGGAGTACATTCATCACGCGGACTGCAGCAGTTCAAGAAGGAGGTTCACCACCAGCTTCTCAAGGGCAATTAGGGATGGGCAGTAAATGCTGGCCTTGCAGCAACATCCCCATCCCAGGAACAAATTTTAAAAATTGTCCCCCACCATCATTGCATTGGGGAGGGGGAGGATCCATTGCTCCGAAGTTTAACTGGGCCAGTCATTACAATGCAGGGCACAGGCTGAGTAAACTGCGCTAAGTGGCTCAACCCCAACCTCTCAAAGCCAACAATGCTCAAGTTAAGACTGTTATGCAATACTCACCCAGATGGGTACATCTGCATCACTAAAGAACCTAAACGCCACTCAGAACAGAGCAGACAATAACAACTTGCATTTACATAGCGCCTTTAACGTAGGAATGTCCCAGGAGCGTTAGACAAAATTTGACACCAAGCCACACAAGGGAGATTAGGACAAGAGGTAGGTTTTAAGGAGCATCTTAAAGGAGAAAAGGATAGAGAGGCAGAGAGATTTAGGGAGGGAATTCCAGAGCTTAGGGCCCAGACACCTGAAGGCATAGTCGCCAATGGTGGGGCAAAGGAAATCGGGAACCCACACGAGGCCAGAATTGGAGGAGCGCAGAGTTCTCGGATCGTTGTCGGCAATGTTTCCTTACGCACGGCTGCGCATCTCTCTGGACCTCCCGCGCAGCTGGATCACCAACTTTCCAATGCGAAGAACCCCACACATGCGATATTTTGAATGCGCACTCCAAAAAAAAATGAACGGCAACATTGATTGTAGGGCTGGAGATTACAGAAATGGGGGGGGGGGGGGGGGGCGGTGAGGCTATGGAAGGATTTGAACACAACAACAACTTGCATTTATATAGCGCCTTTAATGTAGTGAAATGTCCCAAGGCGCTTGACAGGAGCATTATGAGATTTTAAAAATTGACACCGAGCCGCATGAGTACGCAGGTTACCCAAAAGTTTGGTCAAAAGGATGAGAATTTTAAATTAAAGGTGGTATTGCACCAGGAACCAAAATAGATCAGTGAGCATAGGGGTGGAACTAAACTATAGAACCAATGGGAACCTGTTCAACCTACATCACCTCCAGGCTAGATCCAAGGTCGCCCCATCCTCTGTAATCGAACTACAGTACACAGACGACACTTACGCAAGCGCCCACTCAGAGGCCAAACTCCAAGCCATTGTCAACACCTTCACCGAGGTGTACATAAAAACATGAGAAATAGGAGCAGGAGTAGGCCATACGGCCCCTCGAGCCTGCTCTGCCATTTTATATGATCTTGGCTGATCCGATCATGGACTCAGGTCCACTTTCCTGCCCGCTCCCCATGACCCCTTATTCCCTTATTGGTTAAGAAACTGTCTATCGCAGTCTTAAATTTATTCAATGTCCCAGCTTCCACAGCTCTCTGAGGCAGTGAATTCCACAGATCCACAACCCTCTGAGAAAAGAAATTTCCCCTCATCTCAGTTTTAAGTGGGCGGCCCCTTATTCTAAGATTATGCCCCCTAGTTCTGGTCTCCCCCATCAGTGGAAACATCCTCTCTGTATCCACTTTGTGTTTCTATAAGATCACCTCTCAATCTTCTGAATTCCAATGAGTAGAGGCCCAACCTCCTCAACCTTTCCTCATAAGTCAACCCCCTCATTTGCAGAATCAACCTTGTGAACCTTCTCTGAACTGCCTCCAAAGCAAGTATAACCTTTCGTAAATATGGAAACCAAAACTGCATGCAGTATTACAGGTGTGGCCTCATCAGTACCCTGTATAACTGTAACAAGACTTCCCTGCTTTTCTACTCCATCCCCTTTGCAACAAAGGCCAATACTTGCTGTATCTGCATACTATCCTTTTGTGTTTCATGCACAAGTACGAAAAGCATGGGTCTTTTGCTAAACGTCCGTAAGACAAAGGTCCTCCACCAACTTGACCTCGCCACACAGCAGTGCTCCCCGGTCATCAAAATCCACAACTGAGAAAGAGAGTGTTTGAAGACCAGGACCTCAAATCTGGCACCAAGCTTATGGTCTACAGGGCAGTAGTGATATCTGCCCTCCTATATAGCTCAGAAACGTGGACTATATACAGCAGACACCTCAAAGCTCTGGAGAAGTACTACCAGCGCTGCTTCCGCAAATCCACTGGGATGATAGACACACCAATGTCAGTGTTCTCGCTCAGGCCAATATCCACAGCATCGAAGCACTGACCACTCCTACACGGCAAGCAAGCCTCAGGTGGGCAGAGAAAACGCTTCAAGGACACCCTCAAAGCTTCCTTGCTAAAGTGTAATATCCCCACCAGCACCTGGGAATCCCTGGCCCAAGACCGCCCAAAGTGGAGGAAGAGCATCCGGGAGAGCACTGAGCACCTCAAGTCTCGTCGCCGAGAGCATGCAGAAACCAAGCGCAGACAGCGGAAGGAGCGTGCGGCAAATCAGGTTCCCCATCAACCCTTTCCTTCAACCACTGTCTGCCCCACCTGCTACAGAGACTCTAATTCCCGCATTGGACTGTGCAGCCACCCGAGAACTCACTTTGAGTGGAAGCAAGTCTTCCTTGATTTCGAAGGACTGCCTATGATGATGATGGGTAAACAGGACATGGTGTGAGTTAGGACACAGGCAGCCAAGTTTTGGATGAGCTAAAGGATATGAAGGGAGGAAGATGGGAGGCCAACCAGAGCATTGGAATAGTCGAGTTTGGAGGCAACAAAAAGCACGGATGTGAGTTTCAGCAGATGGGCTGAGGCAGGGGTGGAGACGGGCGATACTAGAGGTGGAATTACTTTACTGGTGTCCCTGGCAATGGAAACAATGCCATTACCACTGTGGCTACAGGATGTACGATCCACAGGATGCATTACTGCAACTCACCAAGGTTACTTCAACAGCACCTCCTACCCCTGCGAGCTCTACCATGGAGAAGGGGATGAGCAGCAATGTCGTGGGAACTCCATCACTCTGATTTCCCTTCCAAGTCAGATACCCTCCTGACGTGGACATATATCGGTTACTTGGGTATATCGCTGGGTCAATATCCTGCAATTCACTAACACCATTGTGGGGGCACCATCACCTGAAAGACTGCAGTAGTTCAGGAAAGGTGACCACCATCGTCACAGGACAACTAGGGACGGGCAGTAATTCTAGCCTTGACCATATTCTCCACATCCAGACAATAAATTGAAAAAAATGTTAGGTGCAGACAACAACTTATATTTATATAGTGCCTTTACAGTCGTGAAACATCCCAAGCCGCTTCACAGGAGTATTATGAGATAAAGAATTTGACACCGAGCCGTACAAGTAGAAATTAGCACAGGTGACCAGAAGCTTAGTCAAAGTAGTATGTTTTAAGGAGTGTCTCGAAGGAGGAAAAAGAGGTAGAGATGAAGGGAAGTTTAGGCAGAGAGATCCAGAGCTTGGGGCCTAGGCAACAGAAGGCATGGCCACCGATGGTTGATCAATTATAATCAGGGATGCTCAAGAGGGCAAAATTAGGAGCCCAGACATCTCGGGGGGGGGGGGGGGGGGGTTGTGAGGCTGGAGGAGATTACAGAGATAGAGAGGGGCGAGGGCTTGGAGGGATTTGGCAATAAGGATGAGAATTTTGAAATCGAAGCATTGCTTAATTGGAAGCCAATGTTGATCAGCGAGTACAGAGGTGATGGGTGAGCGGGACTTGGTGCGAGTTAGGACACAGGCTGCTGAGTTTTGGATCGCCTCTAGTTTACGGAATGTAGAATGTGGGAGGCCAGCCAGGAGTGCATTGGAATAGTCAAGTCTACAGGTAAGAAAAGCATGGATGAGGGTTTCACCAGCGGATGAGCTGAGGCACGGTCGGAGGCGGGCGACGTTACGGAGTTGGAAATAGTCGGCCTTAGTTCTGCTGCTGATATGTGGCCGAACGTGACACCAAGGTTGCGAACAGCTTCAGAGAGGAGAGGGATGGAGTCAGTGGCGGGCTTCCGATTGGACCGTGATGCAGGAGCCGTTTCGGGCTGGTGGGAGGTTTTCCCGTGGCCAGAGCACCAAGTTGGGTTTATACTGCCTGCGCTGTGAAGACGGTACCAGCTCGCTGACTCTCCCGCCGCCAGCTTTGTGCACAGACCCCGCCTTCTGCCGTAAATCGAGCCGCGGCGGCGGCAATTGACGACCTTGTCGCGGAGAGCCGCGTGGGCCGAGCCTGTGACCCGTCACCTCTGACCTGTGACCCCGCTGCCCGGCCATGGCGCTCTATGTGAAGGCGGCTGCCATCCTGGAGCAGCTGGAGGGGAAGCAGGGGTCTGTCAAAACTCTGGTTTACAACAGCGGCCACCAGGTGAGGGCGGGCCCGGGGGAGAGGGAGGGGCTGTACCGGGGCCAGACACCGAGTCTGGGAGGGTTGCTAACCTTCCAGGATCAGCCTGGAACCTCCAGCAATTCAATCTCCAGGACATTGCAGTCAGGAAACCTGGAGGAAAATCACCGGGCCTTAAAAAACAAAATACTGTGTATTTATTCATTTTCTGTTTGTTCGTGATAAGTAAAAATGTGGGACTGATAGTCAAGCATCATAATGAGTGAGGAGGAGTCTTTTTACACGTTCCAATTACCATGGGAAGATGGTGTGTGTGATGTATTCCTGGAGATTACATTCAACATGTGATGGCAACCCTAGAGTCTGGGGGCGACCCCCCCCAGAAAGAGTCACTGGACAGCAATGATGGGCCTCAGTCAATTTTTCACCTGCATAGTCCACTAAGACTAACTGTGACACCTGATCACTATTAGTTAATTCAGGATTGAACTTGGTTGGGACCCTCCTGATTTCTGTACTTTAGTGCCATGCCAGGCTGTGTGCTTTGTTTATAAAAGGGGCAGGAGCCCAGGCAAAGCCGTGAGGCCCACACTGCCTCCTATGAATTCCAAGGTCAGTAGGAGTATGTGTGCGTACTAGGCCTGCGCAGCAGAGCTTGGTCTCCAGTCGTCTTGGTTAACCCTTGCCACTGGACCACGGCCGTGCTCTGTCAAGCCAGTGTGGTGGCTGATGTGCAACGCCCACTCCACGTTAAAATAATTCACGCACACACATCTTTTACCCTTCAAGATGTAGCTCGTTGAAACACCTGTGAACTCGGATTTTTTTTTTGGTGTGGAAGCAGGTCATCCTTGACACGAGGGACTGCCTCAGACTAATTTCATAAAATGATACAACATTTGGCCCATCATGCCTGTGCCAGCTCTTTGAAAGAGCTGTCCCATTAGTCCAGCTCCCCTGTCCTTTCCCCGTAGCCCTGCAATTTTTTCCCTTTTTGCTATACATCCAATTCTCCTTTGCATTAATATTGTGACACACTGTGTAGTTGTATGGATGGGGTGGGAAATATGAACATGCTATAGTACAGCTGTTCTGATGGCATTGGGTAGTGCAGGGAGAGCTCTATATGCTTTTGCCCTGTGGCACACCTAATGCAGATGTGCTTGCCGATTTTCTCTTGACCAGAGTTGAAAAAGTCAATGAAATTATTGGACTGGTGATCTAAGAGTTCTTTCCCAAGAATTCCGACATGTTGAATTCCCGATCTCAGCTGGGCCTTTCAGAACATTAAGCAGCTCTTTGCACTGGTGTGCGAAACACTGAAATACACTCCTGTGTTGAAGGGCATTATTAGCACAACAAATCTGTCTTAACAATTTACCAAGGAGAACACACAAAAGGTTAATGTTCACATGCACAAGTCACGTAAATATGAGTATGGAGATCACATGCCCAACAGTGATTACTTAAACACTATTTTGTACACACGTTATCAGACATTTTGTAAGCTTATTTAAAAAAGGTCCTTCAGCACTTAAAAGGGGTCTTGCATGTTGCTTGATCTTCTCCATTGCAAAAATACTCCAAACATACAGAGAAATAGTTTTTTTTTTAAAGCAATCTGCAGGAAAGCATCAAATTTCAGAATTATGTCTTTATTTCTGGGATTTAAATTAACGGATTGATGAAAAACTTTGAACTATTAATGTGACTTCAGCTGGTAAAATGAGATTACGTTTACCTGTAGAAAACTTTTAATTGCACAGTTTCTAAAAGGGAAACCAGAAAATGAGTCTCAGTTGCAGCGCCTCCAGTAACAAAGCAACATTGGCAGAGGCCTGGATGCGTCATCCCAGCCAGGAGGGGAAGAAGGTATAAAGTAGATGGCGACGAATCAAACAGCAAATGGTCACATTGTTTTTTTTCTGCCTTTCAGAACATTAAGCAGCTCTTTGCGCTGGTGTGCGAAACACTGAAATACACTCCTGTATTGAAGGACATTATTAGCACAACAAACCTGTTGAAGAAGGAGAAGAAGCTACAGATGAATGTCGCCAAGGTAAGACCGTTTATATGGCTCGGCGGACAGGGGCTTTCAGGTTATTTTCTCCCTTCCCCTTTAACCTTTCCTTGCATTGATCTTTCTCCATGTTAAGTGTCAAAAGAATTGTGTAGTGTTCTCAATTGCTTCTAGAAAGCCACATTCAATGACGCTGCTGGAATAGTCTGGCACCAGTCAACGTTCCTTCCTAGGAAAAAAAAATGAGACAACCTTTTAACATATGTGGGATCTTTGTTTTTCTATTTGCTGTGTTGCTTTATATGCTGGGGCCAGTAGGGACTCTAATAAGCTGTAGGAAACATGTGTCATTTTAAATGGTCAACACAGTTTGCATATAGAATTACATAGTATTTACAGCACAGAAACAGGCCATTCGGCCCAACTAGTCCATGCTGGTGTTTATGCTCCACACGAGCCTCCTCCCACCCTACTTCATCGAACCCCATCAACATATCCTTCTATGCCTTGCTCGCTCATGCATTTATCTAGCTTCCCCTTAAATGCATCTATGCTAGTCGCCTCAAGTGTAAGTTAGAATGATTGGGCCCAAGTTTCCACACGATTTGCGCCTGATTTTTAGGAGCAACTGGTGGAGAACGGACTATCTTAGAAATCGCAATTCTCCACATTTTTTTTTCTACAGTTCTAGTCAGGTAGAACAGTTCTACTTTGGAACAGAATTTTTTCTTCAAAAGGGGGCATGTCCGGCCACTGACGCCTGATTTGAAAGTTTCCACAGTGAAAACGTACTCCAAATTAAAGTAGAATGGAGCAAGTGAAGATTTTTGTAGAACTGAAAAAACCTGTTCTACACATTAAAAAATCAGGCGCGGGTTACAAATTAGGCGTCCAGAACGAGGTTGGGGGGGGAGGGAAGTCATTAAATTCTATAATGAATCCTTATTTATACTTATACAAATATTATACAAATAAATCCAACCTGAATAAACATTTATAAGCAAAGAAAAGATTCAATAAACCATCTTCCTACCTTTTTGAAAGTGCTTCAGTCAGCTCAGCGGTGTGGCGTCGTTCCCGCGAACGGGAGGGAGGGAGGAAGCAGCTGTTCCCGACGGCGGGCGGGGGGGAAGGAGGCAGTGAGAAGGCTGCAGGAAGCCTCAGAAGTTGAGCAGCCATTCCCGACGGCAGTGGGGGGAGAGGCCGTCGGGAAACGGCTGCCTCAACTTCTGAGGCTTCCTGCAGCCTTCTCACTGCTGCAAGAAGCCTCAGTGCTGATCATGGAATTATTATTAAAAAATGTTCAAAAATTAAACAGCTACAAAGAACGACAAAAATGGCCAAGTGCCAATGTTTCCTTCACACTGCGCGTGCGCGAATGCTCCAACGCGCACGCGCAGCGTTGCCGGCACGAAAAAAACTACTTTAAATGGTACCCGCCCCCCTCCCACTTACAAAATCGGCGCGAGTGGTAGGCTCCGCCCCCCCTGGGCGCCGCGCCAAGCAGACATGGAGCTGCAGGGCGCTCCAGAATCGCGCGTTTTTTTTCAGGCGCCATTTTTGGCGCGAAAAACGGGCGCCCAGCTCGGAGGGGCGCCCGTTTTGTAGCGTGTGGAAACTTGGGGCCA
This sequence comes from Pristiophorus japonicus, assembly GCF_044704955.1. Lineage (NCBI taxonomy): Eukaryota > Metazoa > Chordata > Chondrichthyes > Pristiophoridae > Pristiophorus > Pristiophorus japonicus. Next base: position 51,034,868 of record NC_091992.1, on the reverse strand, counting down.
TTGTACTGTGTGGGTTCTTGTTGCTCTTCCTGTTTTGTATATTTTATCTATAAATAAATGTGAACAATAGTTTAGCTGCCTGAAGTAGGCTAGTGGTGTGGTATTTACTGCTGTCGAAGGTGACAGGAGCATGTGGTGGGCACCCCTTATATTTTCCATTGGTGTTTGACAGAGTCACAGCAGAAAGATACAGGTTTGGATTCATAAAAGTCTTGGTATGTTTATGGAAACTGGAGTCTAGTTCTTACCACAGGATGGGTATTGGAGGGGGGAAAGGAGAGTCTGTTGGAGGGGGGAAAGGAGTCTGAATTATAATAATTGACCAAAGGGAAGGCAGAGAAGTAAGTAGTGCCACAGTTTTGAGAGAATGGGTTCGAGTCGGAAATAAGTCTTGATTGCAACACAGAGATAGAGGAGGAAGAATGTGCAGGATGATGTATTTGGACCGTAGAGGGTTGTAGATAGAGATCCTGTTTGTGAGAAAGTTATACAAATATGACAGCTGCTTTAGAACTTTTATAAAAATGATACTTTGACTTTTGAACCACAGTTACTGGTGTACGACCTTCTCTTTGGGAAGGGCCTGAAATGTGGCGGGAATTGGAAAGCTCTGATCATGAAACATCGTTCCCAGTTACAATCTGCACTCGCCAGACTGAAGGTGAAAAGGAAAGTCAGTCGCAATGAGGACCTTATAGAAACGAAAGCTTCCAGCATAAAAGGTATGGATCTTTCTGGCATAGCGAGGGGGAAATATAAGAAACCACCGTACCATATCCTCAGAATGTCCCGAAGCGCCTCACAGCCACTTAATTATTGTTAATTCACTGTAGTTTTGTAGAAAACATGGCAGCCTCTTTATTCACAACAAGGATCAGAAACAGTGAATGAGATGCAGGACTGGTCAACAGGTTTTGGTGGTGTCAGTTGAGGGAAGCAGTGTTGGCCAGGACACCGCGAGAACTCCCTACTGCTCTTCAAATAGTGCCATGGGATCTTGAACATCCACCTCAACAGGCAGGCAGGGCTTCGGTTTAATGTCTCTTACGAAACAAAGCACCTCACTCCCTCAGTAGTCCACTGATTACACGCTAATGGTCTGGAATGGACTTGAATTTACAACCTTTTGACACAGAGGTCAGAATGCTGCCTACTGATCCAATCTGAAACTGAAATACCCCAAGACACTGAAGGGAAAGTACTCCGAGATCTCTGCGCTCCTCCAATTCTGGCCTCTTGCACATCCCTGATTTTCATCACTCCACCATTGGTGGCCTGCCATCAGCTGCCTAGGCCCCAAGCTCTGGAATTCCCTCCCTAAACGTCTCCACTTTTCTACCCTTCTCCGCTTTTAAATTGTTCCTTAAAACCTACCTTTTTGACCAAGCTTTTGGTCACCTGTTCTAATATTTCTCTTTAAGAACATAAGAAATAGGTGCAGGAGTAGACCATTTGACCCCTCGAGCCTGCTCCGCCATTCAATAAGATCATGGCTGATCTTTATGTGCCTCAGTGTGAAATTCTGTCTGATTATGCTGTTGTGAAGCGCCTTGAGATGTTTTACTGCATTATAGGGCTATATTGTTATTAACAGGCTCTTTACTGCGCAGATCTATGTATCATCTAGAACCTAGTAAAGGATTGAAGAAAGCTCAAGACGTTGATTTCTAACAGAATTCCCAGTCGTGCTATTGTCCCTAAGCCCCCATTTTACCACATCCCCATCTCTCCTGGAGGTCTGGCTCTTGCTGGGGTTCAGAGCCACAGATATCCGCTGGCTTTCGATATCACAACCAAGGGACTCTTCTTCAGAGGAGCGGGCATCTTCGCTGAATGTGATCCGGTGTTCAACTGCCATCCACATAGGCACTTTCCACCAGGATACTAATCTGGGCTGTGGTTCCTGGCTGATTAATTCTCCCCCTGTCTCTGTATCTGACTGTAACTTCTCTACTGCTCCTTTAGCGGAGATCGGCTAGCTCAGCACAATTTAGGGATCAGACCTGAGACTTTCTTGGTTTATATGGCTCAGTTGTACACTGGGAATGTTGCTATTACTGTGATCATCTCACCCTGAATATGTAGAAACATAGAAAATAGGTGCAGGAGTAGGCCATTCGGCCCTTCGAGCCTGCACCACCATTCAATAAGATCATGGCTGATCATTCCCTCAGTACCCCTTTCCTGCTTTCTCTCCATACCCCTTGATCCCTTTAGCCATAAGGGCCATATCTAACTCACTCTTGAATATATCCAATGAACTAGCATCAACAACTCTCTGCGGTAGGGAATTCCACAAGTTAACAACTCTGAGTGAAGAAGTTTCTCCTCATCTCAGTCCTAAATGACCGACCCCTTATCCTAAGACTGTGTCCCCTGGTTCTGGATGTCCCCATCGTCGGGAACATTCTTCCTGCATCGAATCTGTCCAGTCCCATCAGAATCTTGTAAGTTTCTATGAGGTCCCCTCTCATCCTTCTAAACTCCAGTGTATAAAGGCCCAGTTGATCCAGTCTTTCCTCATATGTCAGTCCCGCCATCCCGGGAATCACTCTGGTGAACCTTCGCTGCACTCCCTCAATAGCAAGAACGTCCTTCCTCAGATTAGGAGACTAAAACTGAACACAATATTCCAGGTGAGGCCTCACCAAGGCCCTGTACAACTGCAGTAAAACCTCCCTGCTCCTATGCTCAAATCCCCTACCTATGAAGGTGAACATACCATTTGCCTTCTTCACCACCTGCTGTACCTGCATGCCAACTTTTAATGACTGATGAGCCAAGACACCCAAGTCTCGTTGCACCTCCCCCTTTCCTAATCTGCCGCCATTCAGATAATATTCTGCCTTTGTGCTTTTGCCACCAAAGTGGATAACCTCACATTTATCCACATTATACTGCATCTGCCCACTCACCTAACCTGCCCAAGGCACCCTGCAGCCTTTTAGAGTCCTCCTCACAGCTCACACCGTCACCCAGTTTAGTGCCATCTGCAACCTTGGAGATATTACACTCAATTCCTTCATCTAAATCATTAATGTATATTGTAAATAGCTGAGGTCCCAGCACTGAACCCTGAGGCACCCAACTAGTCACTGCCTGCCATTCTGAAAAGAACCTGTTTATCCCGACTCTCTGCTTCCTGTCTGCCAACCAGTTCTCTATCCATGTCAGTACATTACCCCCAATACCATGTGCTTTGATTTTGCACACCAGTCTCGTGTGGGACCTTGTCAAAAGCCTTTTGAAAGTCCAAATACATGACATCCACTGGTTCACCTTTGTCCATTCTATTAGTTACATCCTCAAAAAAAAATTCCAGACGATTTGTCAAGCATGATTTCCCTTTCATAAATCCATGCTGACTTGGACCGATCCTGTCACTGCTTTCCAAATACACTGCTATTTCATCCTTAATAATTGATTCCAATATTTTCCCCACTACTGATGTCAGGCTAACCGGTCTATAATTACCCGTTTTCTCTCCCTCCTTTTTTAAACAGTGGTGTTACATTGGCTACCCCCCAGTCCATAGGAACTGATCCAGAGTCGATAGACTGTTGGAAAATGATCACCAATGCATCCACTATTTCTATGGCCACTTCCTTAAGTACGCTGGGATGCAGACTATCAGGCCCCGGGGATTTATCAGGCTTCAATCCCATCAATTTCCCTAATAAAATTTCCCGCTTTATAAGGATATCCTTCAGTTCCTCCTTCTCACTCGACCCTCGGTCCCCTAGTATTTCCGCAAGGTTATTTGTGTCTTCCTTCGTGAAAACAGAACCAAAGTATTTGTTGAACTGGTCCGCCATTTCTTTGTTCTCCATTATAAATTCACCTGAATCTGACTGCAAGGAACCTACATTTGTTTTCACTAATCTTTTTCTCGTCACATATCTATAGAAGCTTTTGCAGTCAGTTTTTATGTTTCCAGCAAGCTTCCTCTCATACTCTATTTTCCCCCTCCTAATTAAACCCTTTGTCTTCCTCTGCTGTATTACAAAATTCTCCCAGTCCTCAGGTTTGCTGCTTTTTCTGTCCAATTTATATGCCTCTTTCTTGGATTTAACACTATCCTTAATTTCCCTTGTTAGCCACGATTGAGCCACCTTCCCGGTTTTATTTTTACTCCAGACAGGGATGTACAATTGTTGAAGTTCATCCATGTGATCTTTAAATGTTTGCCATTGCCTATCCACCGTCAACCCTTTAAGTATCACTCGCCAGTCTATTCTAGACAATTCACATCTCATACCATCGAAGTTACCTTTCCCCAAGTTCAGGACCCTAGTCTCTGAATTAACTGCGTCACTCTCCATCTTAATAAAGAATTCTATCATATTATGGTCACTCTTCCTCAAGGGGCCTCGCACAACAAGATTGTTAATTAGTGCTTTCTCATTACACATCACCCAGTCTAGGATGGCTAGCCCTCTAGTTGGTTCCTCGACATATTGGTCTAGAAAACCATCCCTAATACACTCCAGGAAATCCTCCTCCACCGCGTTGCTACCAGTTTGGTTAGCCCAGTCAATATGTAGATTGAAGTCGCACATGATAACTGCTGTATCTTTATTGCACGCATCCCTAATTTCTTGTTTGATGCTGTCCCCAACCTCACTACTACTGGTTGGTGGTCTGCACACAACTCCCACTAGCGTTTTCTGCCCTTTGGTATTCCGTAGCTCCACCCATACAGATTCCACATCATCCAAGCTAATGTCCTTCCTTACTTATTGCATTAATTTCCTCTTTAATCAGCAACGCCACCCCACCTCCTTTTCCTATCTGTCTATCCTTCCTATATGTTGAATACCCCTGGATTTTGAGTTCCCAGCCTTGGTCATCCTGGAGCCATGTCTCCATGATGCCAATTACAACATATCCTTTAACTGCTATCTGCAAGATTAATTCGTCCACCTTATTCTGAATACTCCTTGCATTGAGGCACAGAGCCTTCAGGCTTGTCTTTTTAACATCCTTTGCCTTTTTAGGATTTTGCTGTAATGTGGCCCTTTTTGCTTTTTGCCTTGGGTTTCTCTGCCCTCCACTTTTACTTTTCTTCTTTCTATCTTTTGCTTCTGCCCCCATTCTACTTCCCTTTGTCTCTCTGGATAGGTTCCCATCCCCTGCCATATTAGATTAACCCTTCCCCAACAGCACTAGCAAACACTCCCCCTAGGACATTGGTTCCAGTCCTGCACAGGTGCAGACCGTCCGGTTTGTACTGGTCCCACCTCCCCCAGAACCAGTTCCAGTGTCCCAGGAATTTGAATCCCTCCCTTCTGCACCACTCCTCAAGCTACATATTCATCTGAGCTATCCTGTGATTCCTACTCTGACTAGCACGTGGCACTGGTAGTAATCCTGAGATTACTACTTTTGAGGGCCTATTTTTTAAATTTAGCTCCTAGCTCCCTAAATTCGTCTTGTAGGACCTCATCCCGTTTTTTACCTATATCGTTGGTACCTATATGCACCACGACAACTAGCTGTTTACCCTCCCCCTTCAAAATGTCCTGCACCCGCTCCGAGACATCCTTGACCCTTGCACCAGGGAGGTAACATACCATCCAGGAGTCTTGGTTGCGGCCGCAGAAATGTCTATCTATTCCCCTTACAATAGAATCCCTTATCACTATAGCTCTCCCACTCTTTTTCCTGCTCTCCAGTGCAACAGAGCCACCCACGATGTCATGGACTTGGCTGCTGCTGGCCTTCCTTGATGAGTCATCCCCCTCAACAGTACCCAAAGCGGTGTATCTGTTTTGCAGGGTGATGACCGCAGGTGACCCCTGCACTACCTTCCTTCCACTACTCTTCCTGTTGGTCACCCATCCCCTATCTGGCTGTGTAACCTTTACCTGCGGTAAGACCAACTCACTAAACGTGCTATTCACGACATCCTCAGCATCGCACATGCTCCAGAGTGAATCCACCCACAGCTCCAGTGCCGCAATGCGGTCTGTCAGGAGCTGCAGCCGGATACACTTCCCGCATAGTACAAGAGGAGCATAAGACGTGTCCGAGCTCTCCTACCATGACTTAACCCCTAGATTAACTTAATTTGGCAACAATAATGCTAAAGGTTACTTACTGATAAAGAAAAGAAAAAGAAAAAACTACTCACCAATCACCAGCCAATCACTTGGTCCCTTGGCTGTGACGTCACCTTTTGATTTATTTCTACTTTTTTGCCTTCTCTCCCTGCTGTAGCTGCACCAGCTGGCCTTTATAGGCCGCTCCGACGTCCCCGAACCTCTTGCTATGAGGTCACACTTCGTTTTCTTTTCCTCCCAGGTCGGGGAGTCAGCACTGGTGGGGAAAACAAGACAAAGCAAGACCTCCCACCCCCACTTGCCCGAACTGTCCCACTTACCAAACTTTTACCTTTGCACTCTGACCTGCCGTTGCACTCCAAGCAAGACTGCACCCTCTTTTTATGCTGTTCGTGGCTGACTCACCACTGGCCTGTTTAGGGAACCAGTTTTTACTTGCTGGCCAATTAACTAAGCTAGCTTGCTTGTTTGTCTCTGTTAAACTTACAAAAATCCTAACTGTTTAATATTGCAGTTTTAGTTAAACTTGTAATCTTATTTTACCTTTAGAAGCTATTAGAAATTGTCACTAGTAATTTACACCAACCTTGAAATGGTTTAAAAAGTATTAACCCTTAAAGCTCTCCCACTTACCAAACTCTTACCTTTGCACTCTGACCTCCTGTTATATTATGTTGTTATATTAAACGCCAGTCCTAAACTAATACCAGCAGTTACATTTGAAGGGAGTGAATTCAAAGACAAAATTGTTTCCTCCTGCCGCAGTCGGGTGCGGATTCACCTTTGCTTCCTCAGAATGGCTTGGTTAGTTGCATTTCACATTAGGACCTTTATCTGCAGCATGGCAACCATTCCCCTCCCTCTCGCATTCTCTGACTGCATCATGTTTTGTTGGCATGTGTTCGAATTGGCTGCGGCACTTGTGGAATGACCCTTATCGCTTCTTATTTCCCAGGTTGCCAGCTGCCTCGCTATGTCAGAGTAAACTGGCTCAAAAACAACATGGAGGATGTGATTGATTACTTCAAACGTGAGGGTTACACTTACCTGGGGCAGGCCACCAGGTATGTTTGATCTGTTACTCCAGTGTCAAGCACAAAGTGATTTCAGAGAGAGTTGTACAGAACGGGACAGGTTCACAATGGTACCAGAGCCCCTGGACTGCCCAAAGCACTCAACAAGAGGGTCTCAGACTTTACCGATTTGACAATATAACTCAGAAATCTGTCTGTTCTGTTGATTACTGCTCTGCACTGACTTGACACGATGAGTGCTGAGTCTATCACTCCCGATCTCTCTCATCCACTTCTTCAGCTAGAGCAGCACCATTCATTGAGTAAGCTCGCCACCCGTTTCTTCTTCCAGTGTGCAACACCGTGCACGTATCTGTATAGAATTACATTTGTTATAGCTATGCCCATTAAGGTCATTCTGTATCGCATGGCTGCTTCTTCAGGCTTGACTACCCACCCGTTTAGTATGAGCAGTTGACCAACTACAATTGTGTTTCTAAATCCAGATTGTTTGTGCAGCACTGATCCCTGGAACAGTCTACTCCCAGCCCAACACCACTCCCCTAACTAGTACTCACTACTTTCTCTCTTGTAGCTAGTCTTTTTTATATCCACCTCACAAGTTTTACCTCGGATATTCATTCATTGCCTAACTGTGTTCAGCAGCCTTTCATGTGGAACTTTATCAAAGACTTTCTGGGTATCTAGGTACACTACATGATGCGACCTTCGATTGTTTATTTAAGATGTCACTTGCTCAAAAGAGTCAAAGAGTTTAGTTAGGGAGGACCTGTAATGTTCCCTTTAAGCTGCGCAGCCGGCTCACTGACTTTTAAATGGGCAAAACCGTGCATGCACGGTATTTTGAATGGGCTGCACAGTCCCTTAAAGGAGCCACGCACCCAAAAAAGTTAGAGAACATCAGACCTGTTCTCTTTGAAACCATTTACTATCATATATTTACTCATCACGTTTGTATCGAATAATCGATTTCATTATTTTGCCAGTTATTGATGTTGGTGTCCAATGTTCTCACAGCTAAACTCTTTTTTACACAGTGTAGCTGATCTGAGGCGTCTTGCTCATAAACAATTCATCCGTGACCTTCATCTCCCAGAATTACTGGTTTTCCATCCGAAGACAGATCTTCATGAGCAATTCTTGTACACAGCCGGCCATATCATTCTGCAGGATAAGGTAAGCCTGGTCACACTTCACCGATGCTGCATATGGTGGATTCTGAACTAATGGTGGCTGCAAGGGTTTCATAGGAACTGCTATATATAATTGAGAGGTTTTATGTTCCGATTAGACTGAGGAGATCAGAGGCGCTTGTTGGGGAGGGTGAATGCAGGTGTTGTGGTGGTGAGCAGCAGTGGAGATAGGAGGATGGCTGAATATTCGACAGTCTTGCTTCATAGCTTTGGGGATCAGGAAGTATTTATAAATATTCCCTGAGGAGATTAAGTGATAGTTCATGATCGGGTCGATTGCTCATGGTCTGGAAGAAGTGAGTTTGACAGGCTAAGCGGCCTTTCCGATCTTCATGGTATTGTGTATTCTTCCTCCATATGTTTCAAGCCTTTACACAGAGCGTCTGTGACACTGCAATCAATGTTTATTGTGAGGAATGATCCACTCCTGGATTTACTTCACATCGTGCTCTATCGGATAGAGGAACTATTTCACCCCTTGTCTGGGGTGGATTCCAAGCGTTGCAGGCTATTTTTGTACATTACACAGTATAAGAACCAGGGGTGATCATTTGAAGAAAATAATAAATTGCAAAATATCAGTGGTGTCTGGTAACAAGGACAGACGTCTCGTGAATTTGATGCAGTGGGTTTTTGGGAACATCAGGAGAAGTCGTACTGACACACCACTGATTTGCCACACCCTGGTGCTTGATGCAGATACCTTGGTTCATTGAATGATTAGTTGTCTGCAAGTGAGCTGCCCAGGCAGGAGGGGCAGTGTGTAAAACTTTGCTGTTGGTAATCTGCACAGGTTTTATGGATTGTACAGAATGCAGAGAGCTATCTGCAGTAAATGTAAGTGTTCCCAGCTCTTGTGCTGCTGATCTTGTAAAGGTCTGACAGCCTGCTCAAGATTCACTGATGCTGTATACGGTGGATTCCGGGCGCTCCAATACACTGTCCTGCCCAGCTCTGGTATCTCCCAAAGAATCACTTGCTGTAGTGTGGGCCGTACCTACAATCACTCACCGTAGCCAGGACTCCTGGGCAGATTTGTGACAGGTCCAATGAATGCCTTTTTTTCCCCTTTATTTCCAGGCCAGTTGTCTCCCAGCGTATCTCTTGAACCCTCCGGAAGGTTCTCACGTGATTGATGCGTGTGCAGCCCCTGGGAACAAGACCAGTCATCTCGCTGCTATTCTCCATAATAAAGGGTAAGTCCAGACCTGGCTGCAGTACGTCAAAGGAACCAGATCGAAAGACCCAGTGATACTTAAAGAAAGGGATTCATTTTACAAACACAACCACCCTCTTCTTGTTAGAACTGGAGCTGCACTTGCACAAGGGCCCAGAAGCTGGCAGGGGGCCCTCCCACAGACACGCCCACCATTACAACCAGTTATCCTTTTGAACTCTATCATTATAAACTGAAGCGCTCTTGCTGACACTTGAACTTTTTTCACACGATCCATTGCTGGACTGAGCTTGCAGTTGTGGAGGGGAGTGAGAAATTTAGGCAACTGTGCAAGAGTATGACTGGACAAGAATCGGGGAAGTTCTGAGAATATCAGCGGAGGGGATCACAGATAGTTCTGGGACAATCGCTGGGGGATCACAGGTAACTCTGGGAATATCGCTGGGAGGGATCACAGGTAACTCTGGGAATATCACTGGGAGGGATCACAGGTAACTGGGAATATCACTGGGAGGGATCACAGGTAACTGGGAATATCACTGGGATGGATCACAGGTAACTCTGGGAATATCACTGGGGGGTTCATGGGCAACTCTGGGAATATGACTGGGAGGGATCACGGATAACTGAGAATAACAGCAACCTCAGCCCTTTGAGACAGGCGAGAACCGATGTGTTTGTAAGAGGAATACCTTTCTTTAAGTATCATGGGCAAAGCTGTGAGAATATCACTGGTGGGGTATGGGGCAATTCGGAGCAAGGCTGCGAGAGCATTTTGGGGGAGGGGCGGGAGGGCAGAACTCGGGACGTGTGGGAATTGCATGGAGTGGTTGG